>NC_081171.1:12635233-12935233 GCF_012432095.1 Onychostoma macrolepis
TTTAACATCGTACTTTGTTTAAAAATGTAGGATTTAAAACTTGTTCTTTCTGGGTTTAAATGGCAGAAATCTCAGATTTTCATTGTGATCTCAGATTTTTGTACTGGATATTATTTGAGTCTTACATCTGATTATGAATATAGACATGCTGTTTGTCAGTGTGTAGTGATTATATCTGTTTTTCTTTCATTCCTTTCTTTCTTCTGCAGAACCGACCCTTCACCAGCCACACTGCTGACCAAAGTGGATCCACGCTGATCAGCTCTCTGCTTGCATCTTCAAATCAGCATCAGCTTGGTCACACCTCACAGAATTGGTCAACCCAAACTCTAGATGAGCAAAACCAAGAAGTCAGGTATGAAGAGCTAAAAGAACTATAGTTTAAAACGTAATTTATTCCTGTAATGCAAAGCTGAATTTTCAGCAGCCGTTCCTCCACTCTTCAGTGTGCACTTGATCCTCTAGAAATCATTCTAAGATGCTGATTTGATTCTCATGTAACATTTATTATTTTCAATATCGTGTGTATAAATATATATATATATATATATATATATATATATATATATATATGTGTGTGTGTGTGTGTGTATATATAAAACTGTTAACTCTAAATCCATTTCCACGTGTTTCAATAAAGGAAAAAGGCAGAAGAGTTTCTCCGTATCCTGGAGGCAAGTGACCGGATTGAGCTGCCAGGAGATAAAAATGACAATGGTGATCGCACAGCAGACAAGCATGCCAGCCGAACGCGAAGTCGGAGCAGAGGGAGGAGCCGTCCACGCAGTCGCAGCAGGAGCCGCGGAAGGAGCCAGGGTCGTAGTCGAGCTCGGAGTCGTGGAAAGAGTCGGGCTCGCAGCAAAACACGCAGCCGCAGTCGCAGTCGAGGTAAAAGCCGCACAAGGGCCAAAAGTCGTGCGAGGAGTCGAAGCCGCAGTCGCAGTCACGGGAAGAGCGGAACACACAATAAGAGTCAGTCACGCCTGAGCCCCAGTCAGACAAAACAGGCTTCTAGAGGAACCGCTGAAGGCAATCACAGCTCTAGCAGTGCCAGCAGCGGAATCAGCCTTGGCAGTAGTGCCATGCCTGATCTATTTCATGGACTAAAACAGATCCTACAGAACAAAGATCTAGACAAACACCTGCCTTTGGTCAAGAATGCCCTCCTTAGAAGCCAGGTGCGCAACACTATTCTGTCATGTTTTGAGTTTGACTTTCTATATTTTTCGGTTTGTGGGTCAATGACATGGCGTTTATTAAAGCTACACTAGGTAACTTTTTTTTCGAAAAATAAAACAGTAATTATTATTACTAATGAGACCGTTCAAAAATCCACCTTCCAAACCATTTTTACCCACTTTGATAAACCTGTAATAACATTAATATAATATAATAAAATATTTTTGGGCTGTCAGGATGATTTTGCAGGAAATTGCATACATGCGTCATTCCCACGTGCTTGTAATGTCATTTCCATACACAGAGAAATGTAGCTCATATATCATTTAAATGGAAAACCTTGGGGAATCACCAGTTGTGAAAACAAAAATTATACAAACACATAATGTAGCTTAAAAAAACACATTTCAATGTCATTCATACAGACTTAAATATGAGCATGGTTTTTAATTTAAAAAAGTAAATAAACTTTAGTTTACTAGTTTGACATAACATTTTATTAATGTCAAAAAACAGTGATATTTATGAATTCAAAATGCATAATTAAAAAAAAAAAGTTTTACTTTCAAAAATATATTTGAAAACATTTTTTTGTTAAGATGTGTTCAAGGTAAAAGATGATATTTTATTTTTTGACAATTTTGGAGGCAATAAATTTGAACTTTAAACCAACTTGAAAATACACTTGTATGAACTTAAACTCCCATAATTTTCTCTACAAATAATGTGCAATGTCTTCCCTTGTCTTCTAAACAGAATACTGATGACACAAGGGGAATGTTTCTATCAAATCAGTATGCAGTTAGAGGCTTCCAGAACATAGAACCTGAAGCCTCTGCTGAACTCTGTTATGGTTCCATGCTTCCTCACGAGAGGGCTGGCGGAGACAGCAGCAGCTTTTCCAATATCTTATCCTGGAACGCACCCAACCAGCAGCCTGAAACCAAGCCTGTGTTCCAGAGTGTTGAAGATGAAGAGAAATTCCTTTATGGAGAGGAAGAGGAGCGATCCAAACCTCAGGCTGTGACCGTTCCGTTGGCCCAGACGAGATCTGTGAGGTCTCCGGTTCATCATCTCAGTAAAGAACACCAGACTCACGGTCTCCAGGAACCCAAAGCACATTCCATGTCTGCCAGTGTGCCGCCCGCTGCTTCTGGGACGACGAAAGTCACTCCAGAAGAATGCGAGAAGGTGAGAACCCTCCTGAGGACCATCGGCCTGAATCCAGGCATGGCTGACATCTGTAAAATGGCTGCCAGACTAAAGGAAAAAAGGGAAGAACAAGGAACGCCTTCTTCGCTCCCGATGCTCAAACCAGCCCTGGAGGCACTGCAAGCACTGTCCAGAGGTCAGAACGAGCATCTTTTATGCTTTTTAGTTGTTCAGTATGCAAATATTATGATAACATCACCAGAGTTAGAGTTTTGAGTACTGAACATGCGATCCATATCAGAGGGAGGTTTCAAACTATTTTAAAAGTCTTTTCAAAGAAAGTAGGCCCATGTATAAAACAAAAACTTCGTTTGAATGGAATCTGTACTACATTTGGTTGGAAGTGAATTAATTGGTCTTTTAAGAGGCTGCATTGCATCAGCTGTTGTTTTGTCAGCTATTTGAGGAAATGATAAAAAGACCAAGAAGACTTAATAAGAACCTTGTGCTTGTAATGCATTCAACATTAGTGTCTGTGTCTGTTTTCAGCAACCAAAACCGATGACAGTAGGAGTAATCGTTCTGGAAGCAGCCATTCTAATCACGATTCCAAGCGCGAGGAGAAGGTATGAAGAGTCTGGAAACCTATCTTGCTACACTATCAGCTCAGTATTGTGTCATGCTCCCAAGAGTCTCACTGTGAACACCTTTGACCATTTTAGAAGACGAATGAGAAGGAGCGAGACAGACGAGAGAAACAGATTCAAAAGAAAAGGAAAGAGTACCTGGTGAAGGAACTGGAGGGTCTGCTGAAACAGGAAGGTATTAAATGAGCCCTTCAACTTGAACATCATATCTAAAGAAGTTACAAGATGCTATTAGCAATTTCAGCTGCCTTGCATTAAATTAATAAATGCCATATGAGAATATTTACATTTTATGAAATATACCAATTATAACAGTAATTATCATGATCCATATCTTTAAAATGTCACAGAATTCTTTTTTTAATGCTTTTATTACATGCACAACCATGTATTGATCATTTTTTCTTTTGGTTCAATTCCACTTTTTCTTATTATTATTATTATTATTATTATTATGTGTGTGTGTGTGTGTGTACAGGTTTATATATCCTGGTGGGGACTTAAACCTGGATACACACAGACTCATGGGGACTCGTGTCACAGTGGGGACCTAAATTAAGGTCCCCATGGGTACAAAAACTTAAAAATGAGGTTTACAGAATGAGTTTTTTTTTTTTTTGAGAAAGTAAAAATGTTTAAGAAAGTAAAAAAGTTTCCTGTAAGGGGGTAGGTTTAGGTGTAGGGCGATAGAAAATATGGTTTGTACAGTATAAAAACCATTACGCCTATATGGAGAGTCCCTACAAGGATAGCTGACTAGGCCGTGTGTGTGTGTAATTTTTATTTTTATTTATTTTTTTTTTTTCAATAAATGATTTTAACCTTATAGCCATATAACAATGTAGTTTTTATTTGTTCAATACAATTTTTTATTTCAGCCATTAGCCTTATGATTATATTGTTTTTATTTGGGGTCAATTAATAAATTAATTTAGTTTTCATTTACTTGAACCATGAACCCTATAATAATGTTTTTCAATACAACTATTTATTGATTTGAATTAAATCTTAATCATCATTGAACAATTAATTTTAAATGTATCTTTGCATATCTTGATTGTAGGTGAGGGCGATTTGATCCCGGTGATGGGTTTCTTCTGCCAGCGTTGTGAGGAGTTCTTCGGTGATCTGAAGAGCGCAGAGAGACATGTAGAAAGTCACGGCCGCAAGGACAGGAACAAGGTGATATTATAAATGCCATTTACTGCGGATCACTAACTCGAAATTACATTACGCTGCATCTGTAATTGTGGGAAAGAAACAAGCTTTCTCTCTTGTCTTTGCAGACAACTGGGTCACAGGAGCAGCACAGGGATGCTAAGAGACATGAAGACCAGCATCACACATCATCTCACAGACGAGAGAGCCCACACAGTAGGTTCTCAAGGGTCTACCAGGACCACCGGGAACGCAGTCCTGACAGAAAGCACACCAGAGACGAAAGAAGCCCTCATTCTACAGATATCAAACTCAAAAACGAGCCGGAGGGCAAAGACAGTAAAGATGAGAGTAAAGACAAATACAAAGAGAAAAAGGATAAAATTGATGACGACGATGATGCTGAATCAACAAAGAGCGAGAAAAAGAAAAAGAAGAAGGAGAAGAAAATGAAGAAAAAAGAAAAGAAAAAGAAAAAGGACAAGAAAAAAGCTGATAAGGATTCACCTTAGTGTTAAAGATCTTTCTTCTAAAAGCATCAGCTGTGCGTTTGAGCTACATTTCAGTCAGCAGTTATTAGTGAGTCTTCTCTGGTTGAAAGCCTCAGGATGCCTAGACATGATTGTTAATATGTTAATGCATCCTGTAGGTGACTCTCCAACCGCATACAGTGTAGTACAGGGACGCTTCACTTATGTAGAGACACTTTTAGCCTGTTACATTTAAATGCGAACAACCAGAGAAGATGTCAAACTGAAACTAAGGCCAGAACTTTCTATAAATGTGCAGACATTCTGGTTGTATATCCAGCCGAGCCTGAAGTTTGTCCCACTCGTCATTGTCCTATGAACAGTGTTCCACAAACCAAACACACTGCAACGTTCTAGCTCTGAAAAAATTGAAACATTCATACTTGGATTGAATTTGTGTGCAGGAATAAAAGGTTTTTGGATTAGAGGTTGGTGGTCAGTGTTTTCTATTTGCTTTACAACCCTCATGTTAATGCCTGGTTAACTGGACCTTTTTTGTGTTTATTATAGTTTCTTGTTGAATTGGCTTGATGTACAGTGTTCTATAAAAATAATTTTTTTGTAGCTTTAAGGCTGACTACATGCAAACAAAAATAAAAATGTAGATGCTATATCCATTTAAAATAGTTTTTCTTTTCTGAAAGAACAGACCAAATATTGATGACTCTCTACACCATCATCCTCTGTCTTATAAAGTGTTATCTAGAGTAAAACCTCCCCTTCATACCATTTACTAGTAACAGCAAATAGCAGCACACGGCTCTGACTTGAACTAAAGGCTAACTTTATAAAAGGAATAAAGAACCAAAACGCATTTGTCCATCACATCATCTTTCAGTGAAACTATCACACTTCTGACAAATAAGATCAACTTTAAACATGCCGTCTGGCCTATGGCAGAGACTAGTTCTCTTTAAGGAACAATTCACACAGTGTGAATCCACACAACTACAGTTCATCAGTTAACATCTTGTGAAGCAAAAAGCTTAGTTTGTAAGAAACAAATCCAAGATGTTTTAACTTCAAACTATTGCTTCCAGCTAAAATGAGTCAGTCTTCTATCCAGAATATTTAAAGTTAAAACAGTTTAACGATGGATTTGTTTCTTACAACCACCGCTTTTCCTTAACTAATGGACTTAATGATTAATAGATTATTTAGATGTTTTTATCAGCTGTTTTGACTCTCATTTTGATGGCACCCGTTCATTGCAGAAGATCCATTGGTGAGCCAGTGATGTAATCCAATCAATTCATTTTTGGGTAATTACAATATTCCTTTTAACTCTTTAAAAATGCTGTCATTTGTTAAAAGCAAAAGATGCTAGACATGAAAAGACATATTTCCAGTTTGAGGTTACACTGAAAAAGCAGTGAAATGCAAAAAAAATGCCTTGTGTGAAAAGATACTAATACTGTACAAAGCTAGCAAGAGAATTAACTTTTTTTCTTTAGCAGTATTTCATTATATTTAATGTTTAAAACAATGACTTTGGGGCACAGTGGACCATAAACCTCTCATCAAGCAGCAAATTTTAAAATACATTTTCCAATGATCTGCAAATGGCACTCTTCAAAGACATACTGACCCCATGTCTGGTTTGCACCTTCTAATAAACTTGTAAGCAACATTACATTTTACAAGATGTGTAAAAAAAAAAAAAACACAGGAAGACAGCAGGTCTCCAATACTGGGATTTTTCCACATCTACACTAGAGCCCTCACACCTGAAACATACATTAACAACTGTCACGTAAGAAAACTGTACAACAGTGAGGAAGATAAAAAGGAGGAAAAAGCAAGAGAAACCATCCTTAAATTAAAAAAAAAAAAAACAGACATTAAATAACAGGGGGAAAAAAACATCTGGAAATGTCAAGGTTCATTCATTTGGAGTGTAGTAGAAGGTGCAAAAGCTAAAAGCTGATCTCTTGATTGCCACTGGTTGGTTAGTGTGTGTACATGTGTTATATAAGTGTTCAACCCTTTTATTTAAAATGAATATAGCTGATTATAGCAAAGCATAAAATCTGGAGTGCTAATACCCAACAGCACCTGTTTATAGAAATTGTTATATGCTCTTGTATGAATTTAGGCTCTAGGTCTGTGTGTTTTTGGGACATACTGAGGATGGTCACAGAGTTCAATGACTTTATGCCTGCTGTCAGTGTTGAATGTGTTAGCAAACTGGAGAGAAACAGCTTAAACATTAACAACAGATTTGGTATGTGCTAATGAAAGGCTACTGCAGGTTTATTTTGTGTGTGTGTGTGTCTGTCTCTCTGTGTGTGTGTGTGTGTGTGTCTGTCTGTCTGTGTCTGTAACAGAGGGCCTACCGCTGGTTCACATCAACCAAAGGAGTGTTCAAATAATGTAGCACTGACCTCTGAATGTTTGTGTGTTTGTTTGTTTTTGTGTGTGTAAACGCTTTTGATTAGTTTGTTTTCTTATATTCACAACATTACAAAAGTAACATTGACAAAGTTGGCACATTATACGGTCACCTGACTCACATTTCTCTTATTCTCAGGCTCATTCTTACACAAACACGCATAAACACACTCGCGAGCGCAAGTGAAGAAATGTCCGTTCCACAGGACACAGGTTGATTAGGAGATTCTTCAAACAGGACAATCAGCACATCGGGGCTGAGCCTGAGCTGTCCCTCAGGCACACTGCAGAGGTCAAAGTACTGAGTGATGACCGCCATCACTTCCTCTGGGACAGAGTCAGCTGTTAGCTTCTTAAGGCAGGACTGTTGCTGCTGCTGCTGCTGCTTTTGTCAGTTTCTTTGATTCCATCTTTCATCAGAGCAGAAAAGACCTGCAGGAGGGGAAAAAAGAGAGGAAGTTTAGCCTGCTTTATGTCATTCATTTTTATCATATTAAATCTGATTTGGATAGTTTTTAACATGCCTTTATAATTTTATTTTATTGGTTTACCATTAACCAAATGATCATATAAATATGAATTACATTGCTTATACTCAAAACCAAAAGTGAAATAAACCATCTCAATATTTATATTTAATTAGAAATAAACTGTCTCACAGTTGTAAATGTGTGTATTTCTGACCTGGTTCCACCGGCGGTTGTTACTGATCATCTGTGTGTTTGCGATGCAGGAGAAGAGTGTGTGTGCAGGAGTGCTTTCAGGCAGCCGGGAAAGGAACTGTGCACTATGGATGAAATCCATCTGTAGCAGAACATCTTGGTAAAGCCTCAGAATTCCCAGTCCTGTCCGGAATAACGCTTCCTCTCCATCTCGGCAAAACACATCCCAAACACGACATGCCACGTCCAGCGGTAATGACTTGCTGTACAGAGTGAAGATCCTGAGAGCAGGACAGAAAAAGAGTCATAAGAGAGAAGTCTGCTTGAAGGTTCCATTAACAATTCATTTCACAGTTTTGTTTGAAAAGATATTCACACTTTTTAAATGAATTTTTAAATGAAATCTTTTTAGAGGCAGCATACATGTAATCCAGTGACTAGGGTTGGGTATCGTTTGGTTTTTTTTCCGATACTTTTAAAACGGTGCCGGTGCCTAAACGGTGCCTGAACCGATACTTGTTATATATATACAGGTATATGTATATATAAACACACTTTATTTATGCAATTCATGAAGCACCAGGAAATCCCCAATATGGACAAAGGCATTGCTATTGCTGTAACTGAGTAAACAGAAGATATAAACGTTTTGAATGATAAAACAAATAAATTAAACACTCGACTACAACAATATATAGTTTATCTGTGTTATTCAAGCCATCGCTGGTATTTTCATAATGATTAAGTATATTTATAATCCATTGCTAATTGATGCATTAGTAGACTATGGAACATATTTTCTGCCTCATTCTGTGACAAGAAGCTACATCAGATCACAAAAGGAAGCATTTAACTGCTGTGGACTAAAAAGGTTATAATGTACTCTTTTGTTGGACAACAGGTTTAAAAACGTGAATACAAGATAATTTTAGTTTTAGGCATTTTAATTTAAGCTAGGGCTGGGCGGTATATTGAGTTACCATGATATATCGATATATTCTTTATAAGCTTGATACGAGCGCAGCTGAAAAGATATCTAGGGAGGACACAGACTGAACTGCTGCGGAGAAAGTGCATTATACAATTTGTTCTAAACGTGACAAGCTTTATATGAAGGGCTTTAAAAAAAACTCGTAAGATATACTAGCCTATAGTTTATAGTTTCAGTTTAAAGCGGCTCTGACAGAAAGGTTGCGTGTGCCGCTGATAGAGACGTGCTGTTTAATGTGTTTGAGACGTGCTGTTTTCCCTTAATGCATACTTACATTTCACAGGTAATGTGAACTTACATATTCTCCATCTGTAAATGTTAGAAAGCCATGGAAATATTTCCATTTTGCTGTCAGAAGTGCGTTTTGCTTTGCGATTCTCCGCTAAACTTCACAGACTTCATTTAGAACGAGCGCCGCCGCGAGCACGCGCGCCAAACAGACGGAGCGCAATAACTCTGACTAAAATATACATTTTGCTGAAATATTTGTAGTTGGACAATAAATGTGATATATGCAGAATTTTAAACCTACAAGTAAGTGTATTTGTATGATAGCACTAACTGTAAAGTAATGGGGTAATCAAAACAGCCATTTCTACTCAGTCTGTGCTTTATTTTCATTTTTAGTTTAGTAAATTTAACTTCTGCTTTAAAAGCATTATTTTTGTTTTTAGATTGAAATGTTACAATGTTAGAATGTAATGTGATTTGAACCCTTTTTGCATATAATATATGCCTACATGCTTACATTCACTTTATTTGTTTAATCCAAATACAAAATACCGAGATATACCATATACAACACATCAGCCAAAAGATACCGAGATATGAATTTTTGCTCATATCGCCCAGCCCCAATTTAAGCATATTTAGCTTGGCTAGTTAATGGAACGCTACCTGCTGCCGTCAGAGTGAGTGTAATTTCTGCATTCACGCGCTCCTCGGATGCTCTCATTTCCCGAGTTGTGCTTTTAAGTAGGAATGTGAAAACAGCACACTTGCGTTACTACTACAAAGATTTGTTGGACTAGTATTATTTGAGCTTTCCGACGCGAGTTCACGTGCATTTTCTCAGTCGGGAAATTATTTTTCACGTGCGGTGCCGGTGATGATGCTTCTTACGTTCGTTTCGGAGAAACAAAGGAAAAATATTTTAATCGATCGCTCAGGCACCGAAATGAGGCACCGAAATCTCTGTTCTGATTCGGTTCTAGTACATACCGGTTACTTAGGTACCGGTGCCATATTGGTACCGGGTTTCGGTACCCAACCCTACCAGTGACTAGCCTTAACTACACTACAGTTCACTTTTTTTCCTTTGAAAGTAATGTATACTTTTAGCAAGCACACATATATTGATCAAAAGTGACAGTAAGGATTTTTTATGTCACAAAAGATTTTTTTGACATTTACATTTAGTCATTTAGAGGACAATAGAAGCAATCAAAACCAACAAAAGAGCAACAACATGCAAGTGCTATGACAAGTATCGGTTAGAATATAGAAAAAAGAAACAAGTAGATAGAATAGAAAATAGAAAGCTAGTGTTAGTTTTTCAAGAAAAGCTAGCAGTTAGAGAATAAATATGCAATTGATTGAGGGTCAAGTGTGTGTGAACTTTCTATTCACAAAGAATCCTAAAAAAAAAAAAATTATCACTTTTCCATAAAAACACTAAGCAGTAAACCTTTTTGATAAATTCAGAAGGATGAATATTAGAATTATTATCTAGCATATTAAAATGCTTTATAAAGAATCATGTGACACTGAAGAATGTTTTTAATATATATTATTGAAATAATATTATAATTTAATCAAATAAATATAGTCTTGGTGAGCATAAGAGACTTCTTCCAAAAGCATTTTTTTTTTTAATCATACCAACCCCAAACTTTTGAAACTTTTTGTAAAATACTACTGGCAAACACATATTGTGCATCCTTGTCTTTCTTATGAGAAATATGAATGAATTTCCCCTCACAGGAGAGAACATAAAAGCAGCCCTAGAGGGCGATAAAGAGCTACTGCAGGAAAACACTGCTTATGAATCTCTCCTCTCTGATTTCAAAACAAGGAAAAGAAACACAGAGAGGAGAGGAACAGCAGGAAGAGATTTTAAGAGCAGATTTACCAGTCTATGAGGTAAAAGTCAGGCGTCAAGCTGTTGTTTTGAAAGTGCTGGAATAGTTTGGGAAGGTTCTCCTCAAAAAACACCTCAAATGCTGCAAAATACTTCAGCATCTTGGGGGGAAAAAAAACAAAGTATCACTTCAGTACAGAGCACAACTCCAACTTAAACACAAACATGATCAAAAGCACAACACTGAGTGTGTAAGATAAAAGGAATGTTCGGCAGCAGATCACGACTTTTGGGAGTTCTTTTACTCTGAGTTTGTCTGGCAAATGAAATCTCTATAAGTGGGTCAGCAGATGGTTGGAATAAATGCTGACTGCAAACACAGACACAACGCTCTCTCTATTATGAGAGCAAATGTAGGTTTTGTAGCAGGTCTACTAAAATATATACGATGAAGAGAAAGTGCATGTGTGTACCAGGTCATGGTCCACTCTGAAGAAGGCCATCTGGCATGGTTTGTTAAGGAGGTTGGCAAAGGCAATGAAGGCATCGGCTTCCTCCAAATTCAGGATTAGAACAGCAGCAATAAAGGACATCCCCTGAACCTAAAACACGCCACGTACACGTCAAACTCTCAATGAAGAACATCCCTGAACTAACATGATCCAGGATGGTACTTACATAGCCTACATCAGGTCTGTAACAGGTGTACGCCCCCAACACACTGTGCAATATATCATGATATGGTCCACCCTGATGGAAAGAGAGAGAGGAACAAATTACTCATGATGGAAACAAAATTAAAACAGCCCCCCCCCAAAAAAGATTAATAACCACCTGTTCTTACCTTCTGGAATATGTAGAGAGAGGGGAAAGTTCTGGAAATATCCAGCTTGATTAAATCCAGACTCGACTCTCTGTCTGCCAGTGACACTCCACAATCTAATCAATTAAAACCAGATGAAATCATCAGTCATGCTACAGCTGGTTGACAGAGCTAAAAAAAAAAAAAAAAATTTATGGATTTGCTCTGAAATAGCTTTAAAGGATTTTTTTGTTGCTTTAGGCAAAAGCACCTGCTAAATGAATAAATGTAAGGGTAATAAATAAATGTTTTCTCCCAGCCAGAGAAACAAAATAGCCAATGTGGACTGTAATAAATATTTAGCTACATACACTACTGTGCAAAAGTTTGCAAATATCTTGTTCTCACCAAGCCTGCATTTAATTTGATCAAAAATGCAATAAAAACAGTAATATTGTGAAATATTTTTACAAATTAAAATGCCGTTTTTTATTTTCATATAGTTTAAAATGTATTTTATTCTTGCAATGGTCTTCAGTGTCACACAATCCTTCAGAAATCATTCTAGTATGCTTATATGTTGCCCCAAAACACTTATTATTATCCAAGTTGAAAACAGTTAAATAATATTTTGTGGAAGCATTTTTAAGTGATGATGCAAATGAATCATTGACAGGTTTTCTAAAGCACTGAACAGTTTAAAGAAATTCTCACCAGCTTTGCTACTAAAGATTAAATCAGAGTTATTAAAACTCTGTTACAAGAAAGGATGCAAAATGTTTTAATGGCTCTCAAAGAGCAAATTAAAATCTCTACAGTATTCACTTCGCTTACAGCAGAATTATCATGGATATGTTGTAAATATTCTTTGTATCTTCCAGTCTCATGTCAAAGTAGACCAGAAAAGTTCTTATCTGGTTTATTGTTTTCATGTGATGCAATTCAGGATGTTGTTAATGGAAACCATGTATTTGACACCATCATCACACACTGACAATGTAAACACTCTCTCCATCTGACTTGACTTTCACTTTCAAAGACAGAATTTAGTTACTTCATTCTTTGATGTAGTTTAGTTTGCAGACAGGGCAAAAAGAACAAACAGACCTTCATTTTCATTGACTGAACTCGTCTCACTGAAGCTCCTCCACTTCTCTTTGGCTCTGGACAGGAAGATCTCATACAGTTCTAAAACACACACATAATTGCTGTGACAAAAGCAACAGCTGCTTGCTTGTCAACACAGTTCATCTGGACACAATCTGTGTTTGTTTGTGTCAGACTGATGTTACACAGTGGCAGAGGGCCACAGATGATCAAGACTAACCAAATGTGAGGAGTGCAGCAGTTGCCATAGTTACCTGGGGTGATGTTAAGCTCATTCCCGATGGCGAGGCTCCAGACTTTCCCGCGGACGCTGGGCGGGACGCCCTGCCACCAAAGATCTCGTACACGCCGTGTATTACGCCTTTGTGATGGCAACAGAGCACATCATTACAAGACATTAAAAGACATCAATAAATCCACTTTTTGTGCATAGATAGATGGGACACTTACATGCTTTCCCAATTAGGCAGGACTTCCATGTTCCAGATCACCATGGCATTAGCAATGTTCTCCTCCTGCCGGTATCGCTCCTTCATTTGACGTTTTTTCTTCTGTGCCTCTTTCATCTCTAAGCAAAAGAAGAGAAATTGTGTGTGTGTGTGTGTGTGGATAGGCAGTCAGAGGGGCAGCTGTGAGCCGAAATACAGGGGCGTATGGCCAACAGATCAAGTGTCAAACATCATTATCATTGCAAATGCTCAAACGAGTATGTGCACAAAGACACACACATTACTCACCCCTTCTCTTGGCCCCTGCAACCATCTCACTGTATTCCTGCCGGTGTCTCAGAGATTCCTCTTCTGATTTAGCAGGCAGGTTCCTAAAAATACAAGAAGTCTTTGAACCTGCACAAACATATAAACCCTTCACCCAAATATACACTACTGTTAAAGTTTTTGGTCAGTGAGATAAGAAGTCTCTTATGCTCACCAAGGCTGCTTTTATTTAATCAAAAATACAGTAAAAAGTATTGGAGCAAATCTGCTTTAATGCCAATTAACTATGTAAAGGTTAATTCTTCTATTCCCTCATTTATCCCTATTAAAGGAATCTTTCATCTATTTGGGCATTACCATATATAAAAACATCCATAAGACTGCCATAGACAATTTTAATAGTATTCTAGTTACGGTCAAAAATGACGTTCAAAGATGGAAGAATCTTAAAGTCTCGCTTCAAGGAAGAATCTCCACAGTTGAGATGAATGTTACCTCGGTTTAGCTTTTTTTTCTCTATGCTACCACTTTCCCCCGCTCCGGGTTACTTTAAGGAGATCAACTCCATACTTTCTCAATTTATCTGGAATGATAAATGCCCCAGAATCAAACTTACCACAATACAACATCCTATACGTACAGGAGGACTGGCTGTAACAAATTTTGAATTGCATTATTGGTCATTCCAACTTAAGGCTCTTTATAATTGGGTTGATCCTCAATCGAAAGTTTCATGGAGAGTTATTGAAGCTGACAAGGTTAAACCAAATAGACTCCAAGATATTTTATTTACTGGCACAGGGAAAAAAGGTGATAATTATAAATTTGGTCCAGTTGTGGCTAATTCTATTAAAGTCTGGAAAACGGTTGAACGTCTAATAGGAAGACCCTTCAAATTTTGTAACAGTACACCTTTATGGCACAATTTTAATTTTGTGTGCGGAAATCGTCCATTTGTCCAACCCTCTTGGTCTTTTTTAGGTGTAAACACGTGTGGGGATATATATGATAACCAGGGCCTCTGTTCATTTTAGACATTAAGAACTAAATTTTGTTTATCAGCATCCGCATATTTTCTTTCTTCAATTACGTTCTGCTCTCAAAGCATATGGACTTCCTTGGGCATCTCCCATTTCCTCTCATCCTATGTGGGATTGCCCCAGCTAGGTAACTAGTTATAATATAGCTGGGGACTACTTTCAGGCACTGCGTAATATCACTGCGCCTGCTGCGGCCATGGTACGGCAGCAAAGTTCCTTGATTATTACGCCGGAATGAGAGTATAGTTCCTAGCCAAATCGGCCTAGAAAATCGCAACTTTTCATTTTCCGCCGGTCTTACTACACGATATAACTACAGAAGAGTCAAGTTTTAAATAAGACAAATATCGAAACTCTTTGGTCATTTTTGAACGCGATGCTACTGGTCTAATCGGATTCAATGATCTATGCTAAGCTATGCTAAAAGTGCTATCGCCAGACCCAGAGATTGGCTGAATGGATTCCAAAACGGTAAAACTCGACTTATTAACTCTGGGGGAGTTGGAGAATGAGCCTATTTCCAAAAAAAGTGGAGTGTTCCTTTAATGTATCTGACCTTTTTTCTTTAACATACTCGATTATATAAAGGAATGACTTTTTTTTTTGTTTTGTTTTGTTTTGGGGTTTTTTCCCCCTCCCTCTCTCTCTCTCCTTTTTGACTGGACTTTTAAAGTATTGATTATATGTCTGTTGTTTTGTTTGTTTTGAATGAATGTTATGTTATGATGTGTGTGAAAAATAAAAAAGTTGATAAAAAAAAATACAGTAAAAAGTGACATTGTAAAATAATATTAAAATGTGAAATATCTGAATTTTAAAATGCAATTTACTGCTGTAATGCTAAATGTCCATTACTCCTGGCTTCAGTGTTGCGTGATTTCTAATTATTATCAATGTTGAAAAGAGTTTAAAAAGAACAGCATTTATTTGAAACAGAAAAGTGTTTAATTTCTGTACCTCTGGCACTACTAAACAAAATTACACAAGTAATGATTTGTAATAATGAGTTTTATGAACAATTTCTGTCTGCCATTAGTAGGGCAAATCAATATCCCCGCTCCAAACTTGGAGCCAGTATTGCTGTATCATGCATTGAAGTATTTTTAACATAACATGAATTACTTCAGCTTCAACCTAATAGCAAAACCAAACCTGCTGCATGAAGCTAAAAGGGACAAACTCTGCTTTACACATTAGAAACTGACCATCTGTTATAAATAACAACTTTCTGCAACACTTTCAACATTTCAAAAAGGATTTGTCCACGTTTCCATTGGTACAACTTCAGTATGTCAGTTGTTTTGGGGTTTTAAATTTAGTCAGAGGAATGATATAAAGGCTAAAACAGACATAGTTCTTGAGGAAAGTGTACGGTCCTTCAGAGGACTGAATTCACTCTATGGATGAAGCTCTTTGTACTTTTCTTTGGACAGTGCCTTCAGAGAAGGGACATAATCACCATGCACACCGAGAGGGACACATTTAAGTCAATATTCGGAATAGAGATGTGGGCTTTTAAATTGTTAAATTATTACATTATTGTTTCTATTATTATTTTAAAAATTATTACATTTGGTTCCCCCAATCCTGAATATGTGCTACATCCTTGGTTTAGAATCATTTCCTCTCTGTTAGCATGTTATCTGGAATGCTATCTAACTACATTTCAGCTAGTTTCAATCCACAAGTTCCCAAGTTACAATCAGATGAAAAGCAATCTCACTCAGGGGTGAAATCTGTTTGGTTACACAATTATATAAAAAGCCAGTTTTTAATTATTAACAAATAAGCAATGCATAAACCGTTCTGGTACACATTATAAGAATTTTGAAACAATAAAAACCTGCTCTTCAGGTTTATATGCACACATTTGGTACGACAGTTTGTGTTTCACCAGCAGTGCCCTGGGAATTTGGGTAAATATTTGATTAAATGGAAGCTTGCGCAGCACTTGAGGAGCTGTATTTCCTGTTTCACACTTACGCAGGTCTGTCTTCCAGAATGAGAGCAGTGGTGGATAAAGGCTCAAACTCCAGATTCTTGCGTCTCGTTGGCAGAGGGTGAGGGGGTGGTCCTGTGGCAGGTCCCACCCTGGACTCATACTCCTTAAAAAAAAAAAAAAAAAAAGTAGTCATTATGAGATTACAGCAGATCTGTGTCTACAGTTTCTCAGCTGCCACATGTATCCGGAGGAGGAAGAATTCCGTCATGAGATTCCCACATGCTACGAGTGAAAGGCCCAAAGGCATAGGCCTTAATGCTAAACCCATATTACAACTGAAGCACAAACAGCATGACTCCAATACAAGGTCAATCAGAGAAATAACATTTACATTCACAGAGCAATTGCACAAACAGAGGTGAACTGTAGTTGCACTTTATATGTGAAGTATTACCGGCTTTATGTGGCCATGATGTTGAAAGGTTAAAGGATATAATAATTACACAGACAAGGTCAGTCTGTTAACTGAAAATGTTTTTATGTACTTTTGAAAAATGTAAAAATGAACAGCGTTCCTTTAAGGAGAGGAGGATCTGAAAAAAGCTTTAAGATTTGTAAGACACAAGCCTTCGTGTGTGAGTTTATCGGAGGTCTCTCTCTCACTGGAATACAGAGAGACACCTGCAGAGTGTGGAGGGTGAGTTGAGCACAAATCCAGAGCTGAAAACAACACAGGCTCAGTCATCACTTACTGAAGGGGAAGAGTAAAGACAGCTGCACGCACACACACACACACACACAAAGCCCACGCTTGCCCCACACACACACTTGTCTCTCCTGGCTGACACACAAAATGACGCAGAGTTTCCAGCAGTAATCTCAGTCCTTCTTTATTTCACTTACTCTGTCATTCTTGGTTTCTCTTCCTCCTCTTTCTCTTTTGCTTTCTTGCTCTCTCCCTAACCCTCTTGTGCAAATACTGCCTTCCCCTTGCTATCTTTTCTCTGCACAAATAGGGTATGAACTAGAGGTCGACCGATAGTGCATTTTACCGATACCGATAGCTAGGTTGTACCACACTGGCCGATACCGATTAATCAACCGATAGTTTTCAAAATGGATACTGAAAGAGAGCTAGTGCTTTACTATTTAAAAAAAAAAAAGCAGCAACAGTACTGAACCATACTTTGTAAATGACTAAAAATATTAATATTATTTACTATATTGATCATTAAAGTTATTTCATAGTTTGCTAATGTTAAAAGAAGAAACTTTAAAATTTAAAAATGTAGGCTATTAGTAGCTAATAGTGAATGTTGAAATGAAAACACTCTAACAAGGAACAATACTTCTACAGTTTTCATTAATGCTACGAATGGACTCTTATTGTTAAGTGTTACCATTTAATTTCAACAGTCATGCTTAAAGATGGCCATCTTTAAATAACTACACAAGGCCATAGCATTAAAATTACATGCATATGGATATTGTATGTGTATTCACACACTTTATTTGCTTCTATTTTTTAACACCTTGATAATTATCTAATCCAAAAAAAAAAAAAAAAAAAAGTTAGTCACACTAACAAAAAGTGAAAAAGCGCAAAAGCGCAGCGCTGCGTCCAGGAGAACTCAGAGGTATCACACACACACACACACACACACCAGACACTTTGCGTTCAAATCAAGTGGCAGTCTAAAACAATTTATTTAATCACCAAACGGACATAAGTTTGCTTCAAGAATGAACAATGTGGCATAAATGAGTTTGAAGTTCGGTGTTTAAAAAAAAGAAAAGAGCAAGCGGAAAGAGAACGCGCGATCTGTATTACAGCTCTCTATATGAAGCATACAGACTTTATTAGAGCCACAGAAAGACAAATGTTTTGCTGAAAAATGCACAATACATAATTTATAGCCTAGGGTGAAGTCATTATGTACATTCACAACGATTTGGGACAAATATAATGTAATTAAATAGAAAACTATGTGAACGGCGCTCTGTTCCGCGGCAGGCTTTTCTGTCGGCTGTATTTAAATGCGAGTCTGGAGTTTCCATTTAGCGCGCAGTGTCACGTGTCAAAATAAACAACACGTGCTGTCAGTAATTTCCGCCTCTAGAGACCGCTCTTGTACTGTATAATGCCAGCGGACCCTTCTCAGCCACTCCAGCAACGGTTGAAATTCTGAAAACTATCGGCATGGATTTTTGCCGATAACCGATAGTTGGGGCAATCAACTATCGGTGCCGATTAATCGGCAAAACCGATGAATCGGTCGACCTCTAGTATGAACTTCAGTGTTTCTAGTCATGGAAACAGCGGTGCTGTTTCTTGGGTTATACACACTTTAAACACGTTATAAACGCTCACCCAAATAGGAAAATTATGTAATATTTTATATAGATGTTTGTGTGTGTAATAAATATGTACAGGTTTGGGGTCAGTACAATTTTTTAAATAAAATAATTATACTTTTATTTAACTAGGATGCAATATAGTGATCGACAGTAAACTGACAGAAATGCTGTTCTTTTACACTTTCTATTCAACAGAAGAATTATGACAACCAATATATTACAGTTTCCACAAAACTATTAACCAGAAGCAAACCATTAGACTATACTAAGTAGAGGCAAAATATTAAACAATTTTTTTGAGTACCAAATTAGCATATTTGAATGATTTCTGAAGGATCCTTTGTCACTGGAAACTAGAGCTGCACGATTAATCGTTAAAAATCGCGATTTCGATTCAAACACCCACACGATCGCATTTTTAAATGACAACGATTCACCCGTGTCTTAAACCTTTGAAAAAATCATACAACGTTCAAATCGGCGTTCGCGCTGCCACTGACACAGAGAGCAGATATTTAACATGTTTGGGTAAGAAACAGCTTCACAAACAGTCTTTTCAACTGCACAGTATTATTTCTGTCTTATAGTCATTCATATTATCACAGAAATACTGGGATGAAAGTTTGCAGTTCATATATAAACATTAGCGTTTACATGCACCCTCAATGCGATGAGATTTTGGCAATATTGCGATTTAAACTTCTCATATAAACGCAATACTTCGATTTAAAATAATGCGATTAAGCTCATAATCGGAGCAAGCATAATCGTATTAACATAGGTGGCGTACACCGATTTTAATCGAAATGTACAGGCATGTAAACACCTTAATCGGAGTAGCCTATTGCCGCTCTGACCAAAGTGCGCTCATGACATGAATGACGCGACACCTGTAATAATACGCAGATTAGAAACGATGGCGGAGAAGAAAGCATCGCATTTCTCGGGAAAACACAACTCGCTGCCACCAGTCTCTGTTCCTTACCCTCATCCAGAAACGGCGAGCAGAACGCGACGGCAGCGTAACTGAATTGCTAATTTTGTTAGCAAACGAATTGCCGTCACATTTCTATGGCGCCAAAGCATGGAATACAACCATACAAAAGTGTGTTGCATTAGACTTAAATAAATTAAAACAGTAACACACCTGCTCTTTCTGAGTCCATCATTTGTGCTGTGCAGTGGGGTACGTGAGGCAGTAAAAAAAATAAAAATAAAAAAGTACAACTTGCGAATAATAAGAATAATGGAAATTGCATGTAAACGGGAGTGAAGAGCTTTGCTCTTGACATGCAAACATCATAATGCGATTAAGTCCTTACATTATTCGTGTGCATGTAAACGTAGTCATTGATGTCTACGGTAGCGATCAAAATAGAGTTAATCCCCTTTTGAAAGTAACTGGCACTTCAAATAATGTGTCGATTGCATTGTTTTGCCACCTAGTGACTGTTTGAAGAGATTTGTTGAAAAACGCTGATTAATCCATTAATAAATAAAACAAGAGAAGTATTTATGAGTGAGTCAATGAATCATTCATTCAAACCATTTTTTCTAAATTTTAATATAAAAAATTGGTGTATTTAATATATGTTGAAGATCATATATTTATTAACATGTTTAGTAATTCATTCAAATTAATTAAACCCTTTTAAATAGACTGCAGCAATAATATTTTGTCACACATTATTTTGTTTAGTTCAGAATCGTGAGAGAATCGTGATTTCAATTCGAGACAAAAAAAATCGTGATTCTCAATTTATCCAGAATCGTGCAGCTGTACTGGAAACTGGAGTAACAGCTGCTGAAATTTTACTATCATTTCACAACATAATTTATTTTACTCTACGTCTGTCAATTTAGGCACCACAACACCATAATGATCAGTAAAATAAGCAAGAATAATTAAAAATATCCAATACTGGGAGATTTTTTTTTTTTAAATACAGACTTTATGTTCCACAGAAAAGCAAATCAGAGATGTCTGAAACATTAGAATGAGTAAATGAAAACAGAATTCTCATTTTTGGAAATGCCATTCCTTTAAACCGCCTCTCTTACCTGTTGTATGGTATTAGAGTCTTTTGGAGGGTTGTCCCGCAGTGGAATTTTCCCAAACAGCTTCCATCCAGGAGTACTGTGGGATGCTGCTGCCCTCGACTCTTTGGGCTTCCAGGAAAACAAACTCCTTTGAAGACATAAGACAGACAGGAAGAGAGACCAAAAGAGTGACTATTCAAAAACATACGCTACATAATCTGATCATAAGAATAAAAGAGAGAGATTCTCAAACAGTTAATTAAGTCCTCGTAGCCTGTGACATAAAGAGGCCAAAATATGACAACCATTAAACTCATTGAGCTCAGACTATGACTATAGGGAATTAAGATCTTGGACAGCTCAGTAGAGTTAATGCACTTAATACAGGAGATTTTAAAGTGCTCGTGGTGATACAACAGCACCAGCATCCTGCAAATAAACCTTGAGTCACAGTCATCGGTGCCCTTTACACAAACACACAGATAATGAGCAGGCCCTGCTGTGGAGATGAGCTCATTAAATCTCTGAACATGCTTTCTGATGGGACAATCGATCTAATGACGTTTTAATTACATAATAAAGCCAGTGAGGCAGGTCAATACTGTCCTGAGAGAGACGGATAGGATGACAGACACAATAGTGAGGGAGACGGACAATGAGAAAGTGTGACAAAGGATGATATGGTATGGTACAGCAGGAAAGGAGAAGTTTGTTCTCGTTAAAAAAAAAAAAGAAAAAAGAAAAAAAAAGGGAACTGAAGATACGGAGTGAGCAGAAACAAGGTCTCAGCAGCAGAACACCATGAAGCCCAACTCATAAAAGCTGACATTAAAATTCCTCAGAGTGTGTGTGTGTGTGAGTGTGTTTTTCCATACTAAAGTCTATGAAGGTCTTTGTAGAGACCAAAGCTCCTGGGAAGAGGACTCCCTCTGAACCCTGGTATTGAATTACTGGTGCAATAAGGTGATTTCACTTCAAACATAACGGAAACAAGTCAGATATGCAGTCTGATGTCGTGCGGGTTTGGTTCTGATGCAAAATTGTGGCTTTGTGTAAGTCTGAGATGACAAAACGTTATTTAAAATTGGATTTGACTTTCATAAAGCAAAGCGGCTTCTCTTCATCAAACATCTGAAAACATAACACAAGGAGTGTGTTCAAAGTAAACCGCACACTTCAGACCTTCTGTGAAGCATGCCTATGAAAAAAGAAGCCACAAGTGAGTGGCAGTCAAAGCACCTGTTATTATTCATCATTCATTACCTGATCATGCGAGCAACAGTGTGACTTTTGCTCTAAAACAATAAAGCGCTTCCTCACAGATAACTCAACACTTTAAAAAAAAGCATATAGGCAATATTTGAAAATAAAATGCAATGCTGATTCAAGAAAAGGCTTTAAGGAATTAGTCGGAGATGTGGTGATTGTGTAAACCTGTGGGGTTCCATGTTCCAATATCCTGATCCAATTTTCTCTATCACATATACATTTGCCTGTCTTGCTCTGTAAGGATGCATCAATATTAAGTAGCCAATAATTTTCATGTTATAGCTGATAACATTATCAACAAATAAATAGGAGTTAATATTTTTATTCTGCATGGATCCATTAAATTGTTCAAAAGTGACAGTAAAAACTTGAATTATTACAAAAATAATGTAATAAGTAATAAAGTTTTTTCTTTCCTTTCTAAAAAATCCATCACGCAAAATGTTTCCACCAAAATATTAACATTAACTATTTTCAATATTGGTAATAAGAAACTATTTTCAACATTGATAGTAATAAATGTTTTTTGAGCATTAAATCAGAATATTAAAATAATTTCTGCAGGATCATGTAACACTGAAGACTGGCGTAATTGCTGTTGAAAATAACAGCAATAAGTTACATTTTAAAATATATATTAAAATAGAAAACCGTTATTTTAAATTGTAATAATATTATTGTTTTTACTGTATTTTTGGTCAAATAAATGCAGCCTTGGTGAACATAAGAGACTTTATCTGAACGACTGTAAGGTCAAAAAAGGTTTACTGCAACTCAAGAGACTTGCACTCATCTGCCTTTACCTGGTCAGGAACTCAGCAATGCCGTGTCTCTTAGTGCCAAGTGTCTGGTCAGATGAGGCATCAGTGTCAGCGGCGACCCTGTCTGGAGCACTCTGCCGCCGGCCGCCCTCGAATGCTTTCACAGAGCTCAGACATTCATCCACACCGCCCTCTGCTCCAAAATACCCATCATCCCCGGGGCTCAGAGGAGTGGCATCACAGCTGAGGGAGACTGTGTGACCGGGGTTAGTCCGGAGGTTCTGGGGCCTGAGCGGAGGAGGGCCCGTGTCGCTGAAATCCTCCTCCGGGCTCGGGTCTGTCTCTGTGTAATCGCTGGTGTTTTCTGCCAGGGGAGACAAGGACAGCTTGGCACTGAGGTCTGACAGGGTGTCTGTGGGATCCGGGTCACAGGGCCTGGCCTCCTCTGAGCTCTCAGCGCTGGCACGACTGATCCTTTCACATGACCTCCCCGTGGAGAGGACACCGTCGCTCTGATGAACAAAGACACGGCTTTCTGGAGCAGGAAGGCCACCCAAGGCTCCGAAGGGGACTTGAGACAGGGTGTCATAACTGTTCACAATCAACAACCCCCCGTTGCCCACTTTCACACCTCTGTCCAAAGCAGGCGCCTTCCTGTTGAATCTTTCTGCATAATCCAAACACCTTAAATTAGTCTGATCATGATCCATGTGCTCATGGGTAACATCTCCATTAGGCATCTTCATATCCGGCGACTTTTTACCCGTAAATGACACTGCAGACCTCAGCTGTGAATTTAAATAGCCTTTGTCGGGTTTATTCACGCTCTCGGCTTCGGAAGTCCCTGGGCCGGACCGGGTTCCCTCTCCATCCGGACACACCATATCCACCTCCAGCTTTCCGGGAAACCCGTTTAATACTCCAGCCCTGCACCCCACCACCGAGGAGAGAGACCGCAGTCCAGCACCGCCCGGATTCGCAAAACCCGAACTGTAAACAGAACCCTCCCGTGCGCTTTCGGTGTCTGAACCGCAAGCGCGTGCTTTGTACTCCTCCCGGTTGTCGTTGACATCGATGGACGGCGCAAGTCCCGGCTCATCAGCAGCATCCTCCACTCTTTCCATCTCACTGGAGGTGTCGGCGGTTCAGAAAGGCAGATGAAGCCCTGCTGCAGCGGCGGCGCCCCGGTTCGGCTGGGCTGTCTGCAAAACAAGCTCTCATCTTATGTACCCCGCCGATTCTACCAGTCCAGTACATTCATGACATCGCGCCTCCGAAGCCTGTAGCGTTGAGGATGGAAAGTAAAGCCACGGCTCGCTGCTGTTTATGCACATTTTGATCCACGTCCAGCGCAGTCGCTGATAGAGGCCATTTTGAATGTGGTGTCGGCGTGTCTCTTCCAAGCAAAAGGTTGGAAGTGGGATTTCCAGGAGTTAACGCGACATCCACCGGACAGTTGGAGCAACTGCAGGACACTGCATTTACAAAGCAGCACACAACGGCTGACTATTTTTGTGAACCTAAACTGGAGTCTTGTATTACCTAAGCTAACATAAAAAGCATAAACTCTTTTAAAAAATCTATTCCCGTTATTCGTCTTGCCATCTTCCATTATTTGTATTTCCATAACGTTTACATCAATCTGCAAAATAAATAAAAAACTAAAAGTTTTAAAATGATGAGAGTTAGAGTATCATCAGGTACCTTCTTGAGCCACGGCACAACATTCAGGTAAAATGGGCCAGCTGTTTAGTTAAAATGGGCCAATATAAAAGAGAACAACACAGGTAATTTCAGCTTAAATAATTTTATTTTTAACAGTAAATTGACATTATTGTCTTTAGTATGCCATAGCAACACCATACATGTATTTCATTAAATAGAAAGTTGAATGAATATGTAATTAAACAATGCAATTAAAAATGACCTGATCATGTTGTGTAGGTGTGTGTTGCTGTGCATTGGTGTCTTTTGTGTGCATGTATGTGTGTGTGCTTGTATTTTTTTTAAAGACTGTTAAGATTTTGTACGGATACATATCTAGGCCTATAAATCCATCTATCTATCTAATCTATATATCTATCTATCTGTCTATGTAAAGGTCAAAATGGCCACTAGAGGGCGCACAAACACAAGCCTTTATGGGTTTAAACCAGGATATGTAATAAGAATAAATCAATTTAACAGCTAAACATCTGCAATATTGCCAATTTGATAATTGTTATACTCTTTATGTATGCTTGGAAATTCAGTAATCTGATATAAATTCTGAGTATCCACAGCTTAAAAAAAAGTGGATACTAAAAAAGTGTAATATGATACTAGTATATTGTTATTTAAAATCCAAAGGAGACCTCCTTGAGTAAACTTTCTTTTTTTGCAAAAAGGATGCATTCCACCTTAAATTCATACATTTAGAGAATGCAGACTCCTGGCCTTTCATGTCTCAGCATTCATCAATTAAAAATGTCTGCTGTGTTATTTCCTGAGTATAACATGAAGGCCGGATTTTATTCATTAAGATGCATTATTAGTCATTGCATTAAAATTAATGAGCTTAATTCTGTCAGTGTCTAAGTGATGAAAAGGAACACATTTGGGAGAAAAGTTAATTATTAACCACACTCTTCAAATACATATAAAACAAATGATGTGCTCACTGGGTTCCTGAAAAAAAAAAAAAAAACTGAAAAAACTGCTTGTGCTTTTTTTTTTTTTTGGAAATACTTTGAACAATCATGGAGCTTTTCAGTGCACTATACCATTACTGCAGAAAAAAATATATTGCGGTATCTATTAACATGTTTGACTATTTTTAAAGGGAGTTCCTCAGTGAATAGACTGTGAAACCTAAAACCAAAACCAGAAAAAATGCAGCTCGACACGTAAGCAGCAGCCATTCACAAACACTGTATGTCTCTCTATGACAGAATAGTGCAGCTTTTCAGACTTTAAAGCTTCTTTAAATTAGTAAAAACTATTTGACCTATAAATTCTTGCACTACTGCAAATCATTTTGCACTATACGCTACAGGTTAAAATGATTTATAGAGTTAACATGAAATGGTACATTTCATAACATCATAATTAATATTTTCATAAAATAAAATATAAAATGTGTATTAATTATTTGCTGTTAGGCAAACGACAACACAAACAAATCAATCAGTCAGTCAGTCAGTCATGCACTTCAAGTGATGCACAATCACTTCAACCACCAATTACATCTGATTGGCATAGATTAATTTAATTACAAATGTCACTGAATCTGTGGTCATTTGGATGATTCAACAGCATGCAGAACTTTGCAACTTGAACATAAATTATATTTGACTATTAATGTGGAATTGTTACATATATTGTTGTTTTTGCAAAATCTGTTTGCACTGTCAGTTGTTACCAGAATTTGCTATTTGTGTTTTTATTTGTCGTTTGTAAAATGTTTTTGTTGACAGTGTTTTCTGTCTGTAATTTCTGCAGACCTAGTAAAAATTTCACGTTAATTGGCAACTTGGTGATTTCAGGTTAATTGGCAACTAGTCATTCAGAGGGAATGAATGTTGGTGTGGATCACACAGACTCAGCGGTGTGGACATAAACCAATCACAAAGCGAGAACTTCTTGAGCGAGACGCACGAGCGCATGAACGTGGGTCATTCCACGCGCTCAGCACCGGGAACGGACGCAGTTTTTCCAACTCGCCAACATGGGACAGAGCTGGAAATCGGACCGATCACTCATAAAGAGTATTCTAAAACAAGGTAACTGGCCATTATGAAGCGCCTTGATCAGATGCGATATTAACGGATATGATTTTAGAGATGGAAAACGGCACAAACCACACGCAGGACCGCGCGCACGGAGCGCAGGAGCGAGAGGATGGAGACGGGCAGAACAGCGTGCGCGCTCTGCTGGGTTTTGTGCTCTTCCTCCTCATCGTCTCCACGCTGCTCGGGAACACGCTGGTGTGCGCCGCCGTGGTCAAATTTAGGCACCTGCGCTCCAAAGTAACCAACTTTTTTGTCATTTCTCTGGCCGTTTCGGATCTCTTCGTAGCCGTCCTGGTGATGCCGTGGGAGGCGATATCTGCGGTGGCGGGCACTTGGCTCTTCGGCCGGTTTTGTGGCATCTGGATCGCCTTTGACATCATGTGCTCCACCGCGTCCATCCTCAACCTGTGCATCATCAGCGTGGACCGCTACTGGGCCATCGCGAGTCCGTTCCGCTACGAGCGCAAGATGACCCACCGGGTGGCTTTCATGATGATCGGAGTGGCGTGGACCCTGTCCATCCTCATCTCTTTTATCCCGGTCCAGCTCAATTGGCACATGGCTGAGGACGATGAGGAGGGCGCAGCGGGCAACGGCACCGACTACAGCGACAACTGCAAAGCCAACCTGAACCGGACGTATGCCATCTCGTCTTCGCTGATAAGTTTCTACATCCCCGTGATCATCATGATCGCCACGTACACGAGGATATTCCGTATTGCGCAAACACAGATCCGCAGGATCTCCTCTTTGGAGAGGGCAGCGGAGCACGCGCAAAACCACCACCAGTCCAACGACTGCTCCAACGAGAACTCGCTGAAAACCACTTTCAAGAAAGAGACCAAAGTTTTAAAAACCCTCTCGATCATTATGGGGGTGTTTGTGTTCTGCTGGCTGCCGTTTTTCGTGCTTAACTGCATGGTGCCCTTCTGCCAGTGCGTTAGCGACACTACCTTCACCATCTTCGTTTGGTTCGGTTGGGCCAATTCCTCCCTCAATCCCGTCATTTACGCGTTTAACGCGGACTTCAGGAAGGCGTTCTCCTCGATTTTGGGTTGCAATAAAATTTTCCCCAGCACCACAGTGGAGACTGTGAATTTCAGTAACGAGCTGGTGTCTTATCATCACGACACGACGCTTCAGAAGGAAGCGCAACCGCTGGCCGTTCAGATGCCGAACCCTCGGGAGGAGCCGAGTCTCCCGTTCGATAAGGACTCGGTTACCTCGAACGTGTCCCGGAATCACAAAAACATGCTCTTACCCAACATCGGACAGTTTGAGTGCGACGGGGAGATTTCCCTGGACACCATCACGCCATTCACCTCCACGGGACTCATGGAGTGCGAGGGAATCCCAGGTCAAATCATTACTGAATGACTCAGGGGGTTAGGGGGGTAACCGAGGCTTTTACCTCCTCAAATGAAGCCAAAACGAATTATTAGTGGTATTACAAAGCACGTCGAACAGGTTTAATGCTACATATCAAAAAGGAAATAATTTCAAAGAACTTTTTTAGTTACCAAAAAGTATGGCTTTTTTGCCTGCCACAAAAAACAACAAAAAAAACGTTTGGGGTCAGTTCGCTAAGGTGGTAACCATAGCAACAGGAAATGTTACACCGTCGAAACAAATACTGTTTTTATCGCGACACATTTTTTACAAACGTTAAACGAAGATTTGCGCCAGACAAACCTAAATATCCCTACAAATTATCCTCCTGAAAGTCACAGTTAAGCACACTAAAGACTTTTAAAGCGAATTGATTCACTCTTCGATTGCTGCTTGAGGATTAGCTAATAAACTCAAAACCTACAGGAATGCATAAAGTGGGCCTCATGACCCTTATTGACCTCAGTGGTTTTCTTAAAAGAAAATGCATCCTATTTTATTGTTATTTTAAGCATTATTAATTAAATTAATTTGTTTCTATCCTGTTCATTTGTTCACCTGCCATGTACATGTACAGTAAAATATGGAATTCGGTATGACTAATTGTATATTATATATTATGTGTGTTTTAATGTGAGAAATGTCAATTTGCTGACAACTTTTGCAAATTATGTAGCTTTCGTCCATGCAGACAGGATAAGAACAATCTCTTTGCACCTTTCTGTCTACGGCTTTTACATGAAAATCTCCTATACTCTAGATTTGTCAAAGTAGCCAACTTTCCTTAGATCACAGCTCTGCACACTGTTGGCATTCTCTCATGAGGTGCCACCTGGGATGCTTTTAATAGCAGCTAGTGAATTGAGATCCAAGCTAGTTCTTGTCTGCTTTTCCTTCACTCTCCAGTCCATATGCTTAATTCATATTTATCTACAAAACTAATTTCCAGCCTTAGAAAGCGTGAAAAATGCTATTTCAGTCAAAGGTCTAATCCTCTTTATGCATTCAAGAGTTACAGATTACACACAAAGCATTAGATTTTAGATTCATATATCTAAAATCTCTGCAATACTTTTCAGAGTTGACATATCCAGGTTAAGGTTATTGATTCTGACCATATAAAACCGTTTGGGAATTTCTCATAAATATAATTTTTAACACTTTGATCATTTGTCTTCATGAAGTACATTTAAAGGTGATATATTCTGAGGTCATGTAATAAGATATTTTACACTGGTTGAATTGTTAACAGGACAACCAGGTCGTTCCAGAGGTAGAATGATTTATGTCTCAGCTCCTCCCTGTTTCTAACCTACTTCATGTCGGATTGCATTATGTGATGAATAGACACAGGTTTCTCGAGGTAAAATGCACAAACACGAATTTGGCATTAAGACGGTAGCAGCTGAAATCTCATCCTTAGATCCTGTTGCGTAAAACTGATCGTGTTGTATAATCATTGCATCGACTTATTAAGCTGATATTGTTTTGCTGGTCTATTCAGCCCAGCCTCCATGAACAAGCAAGGAAACAATGAGATCATTAAATGTAATGTATAGGCAGCTCAGAAATTAAGTTTAAAAAGCGAACAAACAACATCAGCATATCGATAAGTCATAAAATCTATAATGATGAATATTTATTTTGGGCACTGTCTGTCTCTTATCGGTACATGTTTTATTATAGATGTTTTCAAATTTGTAAGAAAAATTAAATCTCAAGAGGAGGATGTGCTTTGTTTCTTTTATTCCTTGGCTCAGAAATATAATACATGACTTTTTCATCACAGACTAAAAAGGTTCTACATGGTCACTCACATGGTACAGCGAACTAAAGGAAGATATCAGACTCATGGTAATACCTATGACACTAATTTTAAGCAATTTTCCAGCAACTTATTTTTTATATGTGAGAGTGACAGAGTGGACCTGTGCAGAGATGAAGCCATTTCTGTTGCTTTGCCTTCCATGTCATCCTGCTTTCACTCAGAAATTCTTCAGCCTTGTGAGAGTATTCAAAAGCTCTTCAAAACAAATTGAAAAGAGAGAAAAAAATATTGATAAAAAGATGCTGCTCTTAGTGTCACCTGGCTCAGGAAGCGTTTCATCTTCTCAGAACAAAGGCTTTGAGTCGCACTGCAACCCCAATCTGGCCCGACCTACTGAGACCCCTAAAAAAACCCAATGGCCCTGCCAACCGGCCAGAACACACAGCTGTGTCACATCACAGTGCACTGTGAATAAAAGCAATTACATTTTATACTAATGCTTTTCAAAGACACAAAATTAATCTTTGAATTATTTAGAATCCTCATCAAAATATGTCAAACAATATACTCCCAAACTAGCCTAACAGAGTTGTTTGAATTAACTATTTTATACTGAATGCTGCTAATTTGTCAAAGAAGCTCCCAGCATGCATTGGAGCATACGTACATTTCAGAAGTAACTGCTTAAGGATTATTCTTTTGTTGTTTGCTGTCTTTAATCATGTTGTGACTCTTCATGACTCTTAAAATGATTGCACAGGTTATCTTTGATTTAAAAGATATTTTAGAATTCCTAATTGATAACTTTCTGAACAAAATGTTTTTAGTGGATTTGATAAGAATTTAATGGCTAAATAACACATTTTGCATTTATTGATCCAACAAATTCAAATTGCCTAAACAAAACAGGGACTATTCATTTTTAATAATTTCATTTATTAATAATTTACCTTTCTCAACAGTTCCCTTTTTGCAAGGAGTGTTTGTAAGAATGTATATAGCCTATATGTGAAACTGAAGTGAAAGTGAGGTAACACCCATACTCAGAATTCATGCTTTGCATTTAACCCATCCAAAGTGCACACACACAGCAGTGAACATACACCCGGAGCAGTGGACAGCCATTTATGCTGCGGCGCCTGAGGAGCAGTTGGGGGTTCGGTGCCTTTGGTTCGGGAACCTCAGTCATGGTACTGAGGGTGGAGAGAGCACTTTTACTCCCCCCACCTGCCGGCCTGAGACTTGAACTCACAACTCTCTAACCATTAGGCCACGAGGCACGACTTCCCCCATATGTGTGCGTTTTAATGGAGTCTCTTATGCTCATCACGGGAAAGAAAGAGAAAAAAAAAAAAAAGTAATATTGTGAAATATTATTGCAATTTCTAGTATTGGTTTCCTGTTTTAATACAATTTAAATTTATTTCTATGATGCAGCACAGCACTGAATTTTCATCAGACATTACTCCAGTTTTCAGCGTCACATGATCCTTCAGAAATCGTTCTAATATGCTGATTTATTATCAGTGTTGAAACTGTTGAATCAGAATCAGGAAAGAGCTTTTATTGCCAAGTATCCTTGCGCATACAAGGAATTTATTTTAGTGTCATAAGCTTCCAGTTCACAGAGACAACAATGACACACAGACAATAAAAAGAAGATGAGAATTAAAAAAAAAAAAAAAAAAAAAAACCACACATACAGGTGCATCTCAAATTAGAATGTTGTGGAAAAGTTCATTTTCCCTTCAGTTTTGTCTTCAGCAAGTGAAATGCATGCTCAATCGGATTCAGGTCAGGTGATTGACTTGGCCATTGCATAACAGTCCACTTCTTTCCCTTCAAAAACTCTTTGGTTGCTTTTGCAGTATGCTTTGGGTCATTGTCCATCTGCACTGTGAAGCGCCGTCCAATGAGTTCTGAAGCATTTGGCTGAATATGAGCAGATAATATTGCCCGAAACACTTCAGAATTCATCCTGCTGCTTTTGTCAGCACTCACATCATCAATAAATACAAGAGAACCAGTTCCACTGGCAGCCATACATACCCACACCATGACACTACCACCACCACCATCTTCACTGATGAGGTGGTATGCTTAGGATCATGAGCAGTTCCTTTCCTTCTCCATACTCTTCTCTTCCCATCACTCTGATACAAGTTGATCTTGGTCTCATCTATCCATAGGATGTTGTTCCAGAACTGTGAAGGCTTTTTTAGATGTCGTTTGGCAAACTCTAATCTGGCCTTCCTGTTTTTGAGGCTCACCAATGGTTTACATCTTGTGGTGAACCCTCTGTATTCACTCTGGTGAAGTCTTCTCTTGATTGTTGACTTTGACACACATACACCTACCTCCTGGAGAGTGTTCTTGATCTGGCCAACTGTTGTGAAGAGTGTTTTCTTCACCAGGGAAAGAATTCTTCGGTCATCCACCACAGTTGTTTTCTGTGGTCTTCCGGGTCTTTTGGTGTTGCTGAGCTCACCGGTGCATTCCTTCTTTTTAAGAATGTTCCAAACAGTTGTTTTGGCCACGCCTAATGTTTTTTCTATCTCTCTGATGGGTTTGTTTTGTTTTTTTCAGCCTAATGATGGCTTGCTTCACTGATAGTGACAGCTCTTTGGATCTCATCTTGACAGTTGACAGCAAAAGATTCCAAATGCAAATAGCACACTTGAAATGAACTCTGGACCTTTTATCTGCTCATTGTAATTGGGATAATGAGGGAATAACACACACCTGGCCATGGAACAGCTGAGAAGCCAATTGTCCCATTACTTTTGGTCCCTTAACAAGTGGGAGGCACATATGCAAACTGTTGTAATTCCTCAAATTAAAGCTGACAGTCTGCAGTTAAAGCGCATCTTGTTCCTTCAGCTCATCTGCATTTTTTGGTCTTGTTTCTCATTTTCCTCTTGACAATGGTTCAGGTCTGGTGAGTTTGCTGGCCAGTCAAGCACAGTAACACCATGGTCATTTAACCAACTTTTGGTGCTTTTGGCAGTGTGGGCAGGTGCCAAATCCTGTTGGAAAATTAAATCAGCATCTTTAAAAAGCTGGTCAGCAGAAGGAAGCATGAAGTGCTCCAAAATGTCTTGGTAAACGGGTGCAGTGACATTGGTTTTCAAAAAACACAATGGACCAACACCAGCAGATGACATTGCACCCCAAATCATCACACACTGTGGAAACTTCACTGGACTTCAAGCAACTTGGGCTATGAGCTTCTCCACCCTTCCTCCAGACTCTAGGACCGAGAGAACCACAGCCTTATGAGGATTGTCAAGCAAAATCGATTCAAGAATTTGGGTGAACTTCACAAGGAATGGACTGAGGCTGGGGTTAAGGCATCAAGAGCCACCACACACTCAAGGAATTTGGCTACAGTTGTCGTATTCCTCTTGTTAAGCCACTCCTGAACCACAGACAATGTCAGAGGCTTCTTACCTGGGCTAAGGAGAAGAAGAACTGGACTGTTGCCCAGTGGTCCAAAGCCCTCTATTCAGATGAGAGCAAGTTTTGTATTTCATTTGGCGACGTTTTTTTTACTTTTCTGTGCCTTGACAGTGTAATTTACTTGGCAGAGTAATTTACTTGGCAGTCAACGGGACAGTCACAAACCTCCCGGTTTTCATCCGAAATATCTTTGTGTTCCAAGCTTTTACGGGTTTGGAACAACATGGGGTAAATGATTAATGACAAAATTTTCATTTTGGGGTGGAGTATCCCTTTAAGTCCTGTTGTCTTGGGTTTCTTTGGAACAGGGATGATGGTGGAGCATTTGAAGCAGGAAGGGACTTCACACAACTCCAGAGATCTATTGAAGATCTGTATGAAGATGGGGGGCCAGCTGGTCAGCACAGGTTTTCAAGCAGGCTGGTGTCACACCATCTGGGCCTGGTGCCTTCCTTCTCTTGTTCTTCCTGAAGACCTGGCACACATCATCTTCACTGATCTGAAGTACAGGAGTGAGGGGTTGCTGGAGGTGTAAACGGTTGTGTAGAGAGATGGTCAGGACGGGTGTGGGGGGTTTCAAATCTACAATAAATCTCATTCAGGTCTTCAGCAAGTTGTTGATTCACCTCAGTGCTGGGTGAATCAATCAAATTGTGCTGCTTAATATATTTTATGTGACCCTGGACCACAAAACCAGTCTTAAGTGTCAATTTTTGAAAATTGAGATTTATACATCACATGAAAGCTGAATAAATAAGCTTTCCATTGATATATGGTTTGTTAGGATTGGACAATATTTGGCCGAGATACAACTATTTGAATATCTGGAATCTGAGAGTGCAAAAAAATCTAAATATTGAGAAAATTGCCTTTAAAGTTGTCCAAATTAAGTTCTTAGCAAGGCATATTACTAATCAAAAATGAAGTTTTGATATATTTACAGTAGGAAATTTACAAAATATCTTCATGGAACATGATCTCTACTTGATATCTTGATAACTTAATATCCTAATGATTTTTGGCATAAAAGAAAAATCGATCATTTTGAACCATACAATGTATTTTTGGCTATTGCTACAAATATACCCTAGCGACTTAAAGGGTTAGTTCGCCCATTTAAGACATGAAGTTGTATGCAATCCTTACCAGCACTATAGTGCATACACACTGACCCACCCTTTAGTCACCTCCTGGTCAGAGTTCTGGCCGCTGGAAGTTTTCAAGATAGTACTCCCGGTTAGTTTCGGGGCCTCAAAACTGTGCGTTTTACGTGAAAAATTATTTGCGTTTCAAAGCTTGATTAATTTACATCACAAAAACACGCCTGACAAAATTCATACCTCAGTTTTAATCGGCACTATTTTCTTTCCATTTCTATCAATCCGCGCTGCTGTCAACGTCAACAGTGCGCACGTTCAGATCAGCTGTTCCATAGTGTTTATGTCGAATGACAACGACATAAAAAGTAGAAAATGAACAATGGTGCGAACTTGTAAATTCCCAGGCTGTGACCACAAGAATGTGCCGGGATCACCGTTCAGATTCCATCGTTTTCCAGTTTCGGATATAGCTACGAGACAGCTTTGGCTGGTTGCCATCGGCTACTCTGCGGAGCTAAAATATCGAGAATCAAGGATTTCCGTGTGTGCAGTGCTCACTTCAGCGAAGACGATTACATCCCCAACCAAGGAGGAAAAAGAAAAAAAATGATTTTAAAGAGTTTTGCTGTACCAGTACCACGGGTAAGCTCTATTTACTAACTTTATGATCCAATGTCTAAACTGTACGGTAAACAAGCTGAAAATTACTTTCATCATCATCTGTTCTGTCTGACATTGTGCTAAAATTGGTTTCGTCATCAGAAGTTTCGTAGTCAGACATGTTGTCAGCGAGTCGCGCTATCAACAGCTGATCTGAACGTGCGCACTGTTGACGCTGACAGCAGCGCCGGATTGATAGAAATGGAAAGAAAATAGTGCCGATTAAAACTGAGGTATGAATTTTGTCAGGCGTGTTTTTGTGATGTAAATTAATCAAGCTTTGAAACGCAAATAATTTTTCACGAAAACGCACTGCTTTGAGGCCCCGGAAACCAACCGGGAGTACTATCTTGAAAAACTTCCAGCGGCCAGAACTCTGACCAGGGAGGTGACTAAAGGGTGGGTCAGTGTGTATGCACTATAGTGCTGGTAAGGATTGCATACAACTTCATGTCTTAAATGGGCGAACTAACCCTTTAAGACTGGTTTTGTGGTCCAGGGTCTCATATATATATATATATATATATATATTAGTGCTGTCAATCGATTAAAGAAATTAACTAATTAATCGCATGTTTTTCTGAAATTAATCACGATTAATCCCACCTAACATTAACGTTTTTAAATATACTTTTATATTACAATAATTTCACATTCAATCTTCAAATGAATGTACAAACAACAAAGACAGTATATTTGTTTAATGGCATCTTTTTTTAATGACTGAAGGACAGTGTCACTGACACCAATACTACTGATTTCTCTATAAAACTGCTCTTAGGACTGTAGACTATATACTATAGCTATATATAGACTATGATCTATAGCCATTCAACATTACAGTATAATTGAGAGCTATCAATTTTAACATTTATTAGACTTTAAAAAAATAACTTCTAATTTAAGTGAACTTAATACAATCTTCACATAAACCCATTATAATAAATGTCATATTTACCTGTGTCCTTCAGCAGAAATATACAGAAATTGAAATTGAAGTTATTAAACACTAAATTCTAAATTAAACACAGATGAATCCTTAAAGCTATATAAAAGTTATTGATTTCCTCTTTTTTTTTCTTTTGTCCTGTAACGAACAGACATCACAGCAGCTGGTTATTAGGTTGTTTTGGCTGCTATTTCATCAAGAGCTGTCGCTGCTGAACATAGCGCGGATCTGACACACATCATATTTTCTCTTAACTCTCTTCACCTTTTCTGACCCACTTCAGGTCTTAAAGTCTCTATTAATGAGCTGACGAGTTGAATCGGGTGTGTTAGATGAGGGAGACAGTGCTGGGCTGCTCCAGGACACTTTTGAAAACCATTTTAGAGACATGTTCATAAATGTGACTCATATAAAAAATATTACATGCATGCACAGTTTTAAGGCAGCTTTAATCGCCTTTTTGGTAACTTCATGACTTAACTGACCGCGACATTGCATGCACGTAGTTTATTTCCCGCTTTGATATGAAGGAATACAGGCTATGGCCAGCGCCTTTGTGCGTGCAATGGAAGAGCGCGAGCCCAGTACCGTTTCCGCTCTCGTTTGACTCGCGCCTGGCGCTGAAGTGAAGTGGAGCGCGCGTCTGTAAGGTCTCCCGTTTGGTGTGGTCGTAAAGACGTTCCGCGACTGAACAAAAGCACTTCTTGTCAAGAGAAAAAGTGACAGAAGCAGCAGTTTTGAGTGGGGTGGCCAACCGTAGCCCCGCCCCTGCGTTAATTGCGTTAAATATTTTTAACGCGTTAAACTGAAAAAAATTAATCGCCTACGTTAACGCGCTAATTTTTACACCAATATATATATATATATATATATATATATATTTATTTGGAACCTGTGATACTTTTTTCTTTGATGAATAAAGAGTTAAAAAGAACAGCATTTATTCAAAATAGAAATGTTTTCTAATAAAACAAGTGTTTACTATCACTTTTTATCCATTTAACACATCCTTGCTGAATAAAAGTATTAATTTCTTTAAAAAAGAAAAAAAAAATTTACTGACCCCAAACTTTTGAATAGTATATTGTGTATTGTAACACAAATTGTCTACTTTAAATAAATAAACTTTAAATATTTTTTAACAAAAAATATTAAACAGCACAACTGTTTCCAACATCGATTATAAATCAGCATATTAGATTGGTTTCTAAAGGATCATGTGACACTGAAGACTGGAGTATTGATGCTAAAACTTCAGCTTTGTTTCACAGGAATAAATTACATTTTGAAGTGCACTAATTAACATTTGAAATGGATCAAAACCTTTCATCAAAGTTGTCCTAAAACCTAAATCCAAAATGCATTCTTGTCTCAGGACAACTTTGATTAACTTTTTTGAGCCACTTCAAATGCTGACTACTATATATTAAAATGGAAAAAAGTTATTTCAAATTTCAATAATATTTCACAAAATTACATTTTTACTGTATTTTTGATCAAATATATACAGCCTTGATGACCATAAGAAACTTCTTTATAAAACATTAAAAATCTTACTGATCCCAAATTTTTAAATGGCAGTATGTCATAATATATATAAGTGTTAACAATAAATGCTGGGGAAAAATCTGTTAGGGTTACCTCAAAATATTCATAAGCCATATATAAAAACATAGCTAAGTAAGTAAGTGTGTGTGTGTGTGTGTGTGTAACTGCGCCAAGGCTGTAAGTTAAGCCACCTACAGTAAGAACTGGCAAGCACCTGCTTTTGATGCAACAAAACAAACACCAATTCTAAGAAAGATGCTATAAAATGTTATGATCTTAGTGAAACAAAGATGATATTTCAATTCTGATCAGTCATTAATGCAGCAGTACACTGCAGTCTGTGGTAGTGCTTCCAATTAGCTTGTACAATCTCCAGCACTCATGCACAGACCTCTCGGACATGCAGGAACCGCAGATGAAATGAATAAGTGGAGAAAAGGCAGATGAATAATGAGAAGTTAAAATGCCACATGAATCATAGACAGGTTCATGAAAGTAGAGGTCGCAGGCCGGAGAAAGGAAACAGTGCAAGAGACAGAGACAGAATCTTAATATACTTTCATTAAATGTGATTTGCTTGTCACATTCCTTCACAAAACATAAAAATGAATATGATAAACATTACAAAAATAAAGATACATAGAGGCAGTATGATTTCTTTCTGCAGTTGTAGTCCCAAACTGCTCATTACAAATGAATATGTGGTTTCAAATCAGGAAAGAGCCAGATTCTGCACTAGCAATTTCATGTGAGAGACTCTTCTGAAAACGGAGACAGAGAAGAAATCTGCAGAATGATGATGGCCACACTCACCAAGCATTCTGATGTAAAGTCAATACATTTCAAACAGCTTTTGTCAGTTTTTGAGAAAAAAATTATGTCACATATCAATGTTTGAATGAGCTTATAGGAAATCTGTAAAAATAAAAAGGTGATGTGTTGCATTTTAAGGGGAAATCCAGGGTCACTAAAACATAACCTGATACCACTAACCTATAAAAATATAAATATGTATTTATGCAGCCAGTGTAGTCATGCATGAAAAAGACTGACACATTCCCACAGCCTAAGTTGTGGCTTACTGACCCGAACTGTTCTGAAATCGATTAAGATCAGCACACAGTGGAAAAGGATTTCACCTTTGTTATTAATACTGAATGTGACTTTATGAATGAAAGATGAGTGGCACAGATAGTCAAACCACCCACTGTGTTTATGCTGCAAATAGAAGAGTTTGATTTGAAATTCAATATCATGCCCCATTTCAGTCAGTTTCTCTGCAAGAGGCCACTACACACAGCATCTGCAGCGGATCATTAAGGCCAACAGAGAATTAAAAGAGCGAGACAGAGAGATTCTTTCCTCAAGTGGGTATGAAAAAAGACGCAAATATTGAAATAATCCTCATTTATATTGTAATCATCATTCTGAAACACAGCGGCCATATTCCTGCTGTGTGAAAAGCCTCCTTACATGTGCAAAAACAATTGCTGTAATGACCAACTTGCTTTTTTCCCTATGGTAAAGACACACGACCTTGCTGTTAATTTAACTCAAAATGCATTGCCCGTGAACAAACAAACCACAAAACCTCAAACTACCTTTTCCCAGAGAGCTTATGTATGATTGAGCAAAGTAAATCCCACGTTGTTGTCTCAAGGAATTTTTTAATCAAGTTGCCAAACAATTGCAGTCCTGAGACACATTTCTGATCGGTGCCCCACTTTCTATTAATTCTGCAGTGTTTGTTGAGGATACAAAAAAACATTATCTGTAGTTTTTGGAGGCAAGCGATGTGCAAAATTTATGTGCTTCAGTGCTTCATCACATAAAAATGGTAGCAACTCGTTAAAAAGTGCCTTTAAAACACTGAAGAAAGAAATCTCATTCAGTGTAGCAAATGGTTTTTCTAAAAATGGAAAATACATAAACAAATATCTGAGAATAAAATAGCAAACTGCATTGGACTCAGTACAGCGATGAACAGATGGCGAGTGCAATCTTACACAGAGCTATCCCAGAATTTTTTTTTTTTATGGAAGTGCAATAATATTAGTAGTGTTATATTACCTTGGCAGTTTATTTAATATATAAAAATATGTCTAAAATATTTGTAATATTTGTAGTAGTATAACAATATTACTTGTATACTGTAAAAACTGCAGGTGAATTCTATTTGGGGGAGGGAGTAACCTTTTAATGCATTATTGAATTAAACAATTCTTTAAAAATGAGAACAAAATTGTTTATGCTTGTGAAATAAAGGGATGTTTGTATCTTAGAAAATCAATTACAAAAACACATTTTAATATTTGTATATTATGACCATTATAATCTAACTTAATGAATTGTGTTCAGTTCAAGATGGCAGTTCAGGCCAGGTACATTAAGGTTATGTTACTGACGTGTAAAAGAGAGAGTGAAAGGTTGTGGAGCAGGCTTTAGATAGCCGGGAGGCTTTCAATCCTCTGGGTCTGCTTTCCTCAAGAGCCTCATCAAAATTGCAATCACCCAGCGGCTTCCATCTTTTCGTTAGTGTGTAAATCAGACCTTTAGAGGAAAATTTGTCTCTTTTTATCTGTCACTCCTACCCCTCTCTCATTTTTTTTCTCCATCTCTCCTGCCTTAATTCTGTTCCCACCTTAGTTCAGTTCAAATGGCTTTATTATAATCTCACATTATTTCCAAGGCTTTTACATTTGTATGTCATTTTATAACAATAATCCAGTGAGATAGTGTGTGTAGCATGTGCAGTGGGGCGCTTTTTCAAAAATGGGATGAGAAAATAATTGACAGAGTTATATTTAATTCATATTTATACACACACATTTATAAATACAGGTGAAAAGTCATGTGACAGTAGGCCTCATAAGCCTGTGAATGGCTGGTACTCTGTCAATGAAATCTTTTTTGGTGGACAAATAAATTACAAAGTAAACAACTCACCCAAACAGACTTCACCAGTTTTGCTCACAATCAAATCTAAATGCACTTTAAATAACTATGTGTTAGCTGTTTTTGTGCTCACTCTGAATGGTTGCGACAACTTTGCACCACCACTTTGCATGTGTGCTTCATTACATATGGATCTTTTTTTACCAAACTAGTTTTGCAATACAGAAGTAAGAGCAGAATAAATGGCATGTGAGGTACTCAGGACTCCAGAGATAATATTATAAAAAAAAATTATTTTTTTTTTTTTAAAACTTGCATTTTTTAAAAATTGCATATTGACTATTGACAAAAGGAGGGATGTCAAAGTCACTCTCGTAGCAGCTGTATTAGGAACCCCCTTGACTAAGTTTTTTAATTAATGTTCAGGCAAGGTGAAGTCTAGTATTCTAAATGCATTAAATAATTAAAAATATCTTTCTGAAATGATGTCTTGCTAATTAGGGCACAAATGCATCATAAAAAAATCCATTCCATATACCTTTAACCCAGAAACCATGTTTTTGTGCGTGTGTGTGTGTGTGTGTGTGTGTGTGTCAGGGGCGTATCTTGCCTATATTTCCAACTCAAAAGTAAACATGCATATAATGTAGGTATTTTTAAATTGTTATTTTGTAAACACGTAATATAGTCTCACTTGCGCAAGTCTCTTTTTTCAGTAAAATCTACTAAATATAAAGTGTTTGTGCATCCTGCCAGTGTGTTTATTTTGAACACATTTGCATCAAAGCAGTGGGTGAATAATTCACTGCTTGATTTACTTAATAAAAGCATACTCCGAGAATGAGTTGACATTATTTTGAAGCACCTTTATTTTTAAGAGTGTAGTGCATTATTTTCAATTTGTACAACTTTAGCACAAAAAATAAACATAGCCCAGCCCTTACAATTAATCAACTTGCAATCTGGTTGCCATGATAACCTCACACACTTGCTGCTGATGTATGTAATAATAGTAAAATCACTGACTTGAATATGGCACACAGAGTGTGAATTTGTAGGTTTATATAGTACACTGTAAAAACAATTTCGTAAAATTTACGGTAAAAAACCAGCAGCTGTGGTTGCCGGAATTCTACCGTAAAAAAAATACGTTAACAACATTTTAGGTTTTACGGTTTTAACTTAAATTTACAGTTAAATACCGTAATTTCATTAACTGATATAATGTTAATATACAAACCTATTGAAATACTGAAATCTGTTTTGTACCTTTGAAATACACTGATAACCACCAAATGCAGGTGGTGATGAGAAAGTCACATGATGAACCAAAGCCCAACACAAGCAGCTTTTAAATAATAACATATATAGAAGGTGCACAGTGTCATTCACACAAGCACTAAACACCATCATGGTGAGACTCATTAAACTGAAATACGCAATAAACATTAAAATGTAACAACATTAGATGTAACATACAACGCTAATAAACATAATTGATAAGAAAAAATCTAAAAAGAAACAGTTATTTCAAAGAAAAAACATCAAATTCAAACAAAATTTGAAATGCAACGCAGGGAATTCTGGGAACGTCAGTTTATGTTTTTTTCTCTGTAAATTTTACAGGAACTTACCGTTAATCATTTAACAGGTTTTAACTGAAGCATTTTCACAGTTTTTTACCGTTAAAATCACGGTCATTTTTTTACAGTGTAAAGTGAAAACCTGACTAACCAAATCAACTAGCTCGGTTTGAAGTCTGTGTTCTACTAATTGAGAAACTGCTTTATCAGTTCTAGCGCCTGAACTGATTGGCAGTCACTTCAGGTTTCCTTCCTCCACTTTCAGGATAATGTCTGTTATTATTGAAACTTTGAGGGGGTGTCTGAATTCTGCCCTACACAGGAGAAAACCTAGCCAATTGGCCAGTAGAGTTATTATCTGAACACACACTGTCAGAAAAGTGATTGTGTTCCACATGTAATTTTAACTTATTACACTGCTGGAAGTGTTACAACAAAACCAGATCAACAGTTTGTTTGATTTTAAGGGCCTTTCCACATTTAATCAACCTGCCATGTGGTCGAATCAAACTGACAGTTCAAGGTCCAACACTCAAGAAACATGACAAAAACCAGACTTGAGAGACACATCACGCTGCGATTATAATGCGCTGTCCTGTCTAATCAAAAACAGTATTGAAAACTGTACCACCTAAAATATAGCAAAAACTAAACAGCTAAACTGCATCATTGCGTTTTTTAATGTTGTTGTTATTTTTATTATTATTATTATGAAGTTGGAAAGAATTTAAGGAGGCTGGTTAAAAAAACAAAGAAATATCAGTCAAGTGATGAGATATAGTAAAGGTTTTATTGCGTAATGAATAGGCTTGAGCCGGATTATGTATAAAATAAAATCTGTTTTTTAATAATTAAAGTGTTATTCCAAAAATTATTCTCCACTATCATTTTATATATATCTCATAGGACTACAGCAGGGTTTTTTTTTAAAACCACTAAAAACCACTGAAAGGGTGTTGAAAGCTCAGTCTGAACAATGTTTCCAAGGTGATTAAATAAAGAACTCACTCAAAGTTATTCCTTACATTCTCTGTTTTTAAGGAGAAATTCTCTATAAACATTGAAATGGTAGTCTATAGTCTACTACATTGCCATTGAAAAAAATATGACACAGGATCTGCATTGTTAATATTCGAAACCCTGTGTGTGATCGTGATGGTGCCTGCAAAACAGGTTTTTCTCTGAAAAACAAGCTTCTTGTCCTGAAACTAAACTTGATATATTGGTGTGTAATGCTGAGACTTTTTCACATTATCCTTGGGTCGGGTCACACATGTACTAGATCCAGAGGCGTGCCACTCTGTGTTAATACTAGGTCATTTCAACAACCCTAATGACCCTCTCTCTCTCTACTGAGACACATCATTATGTGGCTGTCTGAGAGAGCAAGTAACTCAATCACTCAGTCACAACAGGCTAAAGGGCGGCTCTATCAACAAGTCAATCTAGCTGCCCTCTTTTATCCACAAAAGATCGATATGGCACAATGACCATGTCACCGAAAGCATGAGTGTTAGCCTGCACACATAACTTGCTGGTATGTAGTACTACAACCAACTAACTGTGTATCGTTACTCTCCGCAAGCAACACCGAGCACCTACAGCTTTATTCACTAATTAGCTTTGTAGCCATGACAACGGCAGCGTTGCTCCCAGAGGACTGTTGTTGGCGTAATAAATCGAGTCATGTTTGTGTGTGTGCATGTGTGTGTGTGTATGGGGGTGTGTAATTATCACCATTTGACTTTTGTTAGCAGCACTCTTGCTCTCGCTCTCTTAGCGCTTTAATTAGTCATCAGTTTGGCAGTCAAAGTTTCTTCAGGTGCATCGTAGAGAAATCTACAGAAAAACATTCTTAACCTCATCAGACTTTTGGGTTAATGCGGTTTTAATTTACAGCACTGCGCAAAAGTCTAAAGCCACTTGGGAAATTATGTTTGGAATTGTTTATTTGGGCAGTGCCCCTTTATTTGCATTTAAAAATGTTCTGTTTGACATCTGCTACTTTTCTGCATTTCATTGCATTGGCCAATTGTGTAATCTAGTTTGTACTTGAAACTTGGCATTGTGTACTGCAAATATTGTTGCTTCTTATGATAAATTGATTGTGATGTTCCTCATTTGTAAGATGCTTTGAATAAAAGTGTCTGCTAAATGAATAAATGTAATTGGCCGCCACAATGTGTGCAAAAAAATTCAAATTTCAGGCAAAAAAGTTAAAATACACATGAGCTTGAAAAATAGATAATACATTTAAAATTTTATTTCTATAACAAAGACCAAATCTCAAAACTGACCAGTGCATGAAATAGCAATGCTTGTAGTGTCTTGTCCTGAATTAAAAAGTAACAACTTTGGCACTCTGATTTGAAAATCTTGTTATAAATATTTCCTATAAGCATCACTGAAGACTGCAGAAGATGTAGCTTTGCTCTTCTGAACAAGATTGGTTTCTTTTTTCCTCTGCAAGACAAGTTTTTATAAAATTTACATTCTATGCATGAAGCGTATATCATCGAATGTTCCAGAAGCTGAGTAAGCGTTTTGCTTGACGTCCTCTTGTCATTTAAGGAAGAGACTTTTAAGTACTGTAAATATGATGTTGCTTTTTTGGCTCTTGTTGTTGTTTTCATCTTGCTTAGCTTAAATTCTGTTATGACAGCTGGAACAACGTATTCAAAATCCAGTTTGGTGGCTATATTGCATACTGTGCAATATACAAAGTTTTGAGGAAAGCCACAAAACACTAACAAACACTTCATTATTTAGAAAAATAAATCACAAAAAAGAAAAGCTCGAAAATATACTATAAGGAATATATAGTGTGCTCACCTTTCTTTTGCCTTAAGAAACTTACTGCGGGTTTGGGCAGCTGATGCTACGTGACCAGTGAAGGTCGGTTTATTATCCAGGATAACTTTTCACACAGGAGACAATGATCATTTGACCTTCACTTCGAGAGACAGTGGGGGAGGCTTTGGCGGTGATGAAAAGGAACTCAGTTTTGTCAAGGTTCATGACAATCAGTTGATGAGTAGCAGTTCAAGTCAGTATTCTTGAGCAGTAGGCTAACATCTTTTTTTATATACCTAAAGCTGAAAGAAACAGAAATGGAAAACAGGACTTAGAGATTGATAGTGTTGGAGAATTTGACAGTGAGGACTTCTAGGCACCGAAAAATACTAGTGATCAGTATTGAAAACACAAGACATTTTTTTAATGGTTCTTTATGGTTAATGATGATTTTGAAAACAATATATCTTCTAGAAAATGTGGTGTCAGAGGCAAGTGTCTGCAAGCAAATCAATTCTTTCAACTGAGCCAGTCAATAATTACTCCCAGTATCGATCTGACATTCAAGAGACTGATGAGAGTTGAGTTCTATCAACCGCTAAACTAAGCTACCGATTTTGGCACTTTGGTGTGCGATACATACACCCTAAGGCCATTATTCCCTTAAAATCTCTCACCTAAAAAACCAAAAACACACACTTCATATTTAACTGTGTACTGTATTTAGGTGAAACGTGTAGAATGATGCCTGTTTAAAGGGGCCTGCATTTAGGGGTTACTTTTATCACAATAAACAGATTATTAAGAAATAAACACAACAGCGTGACCACTTTGAGGGGGTTTACTATAGTTTGAAATAATCACCAGATGATTGTACAATATGTTGCTTATCATATTAGCTATTAAAATGTGTCGATTCTGATTTGAGCTAAAATTATTGAATCATTTTACTTCTCATTTTAACTTAAAGCTTCTGTTAAGGAAAAAAAAAATTCCTAGTGCACTAAAATACACAAAACAGCCAAGCAACAAGAAGAAAAATACATTATTACAGTAATATTAATACCAAAATCCCCTGAGGTAATGCCCACCATCCATAACTGAGACACAAGATTATGTTCTAAAATCTATACAGTGTTATTTGAAATAACATGGTGATTCGTTTTATCTGTTACAATATATGGTAACACTTTAAAGTAACCTTCACTAACAATATTTGCATTATATAATTCTCAACAGATGAAATAGCTAAAATGCCATAAAACTAAATATATTTTTATATCAATATGTGGATGTACCTGTGTATAGCTATGTTAATATCTTCTAAGTGAGAGTTATGACATGTTACAAACCATTAATTAGAAAATAATAGTCAGAAGAGTACACACTCACAGCACATCAGCACTGAGGTTTTTCCTATGTTCACATGGAGTTGCAGTGTTTGCTGTTGTTTTTTCTTTAATCGTAAAATCTTCAGTCCCCTAGTGTGAGAAGAGAGGAACTCATATCTGTTAGTTTGTGGAAAGTAAAGTAAAATACTTTTTTTTCTCAGAAGTGATAAAGGACCTTGTTTACCTCGGAGTCAGAAAGAGGACCAGAACAAATCAAAGAAGTTCAAGGAGATGAATGCACTCTGGTGCAGTGAGAGAATGCTGGACCTTCAGAACTCAATAAACCTGCACAGAGAATGTAGAAAATTTCGTATCTTCTTCTATCAATGTGCCGGCTGATTACAGAAAATAGAAAATACATCTCAAGAATGCTTAGCTTGTTATAGGTATTTCTTTTTGCGTCAAGCTGAAATTGCTAAATATTCACACCAATTTACAAAGACAGTAGCGAAGTTCACGAGATGAAAAAAGAAGGCAGCACAAAATATTGATTCTATCAGTTTCTTGGTTCTCCCCAAAAGCAATAACCTTTCCATAAAGGAAAAGTCAAATTGGCAGGAATTCAAGGTTAAGGTGATACAGAACTTATATTTAATAAGCTACATAATATAAAGGAGTAGGTCAACCAAAAACTAAAATTCTCTATTTTCTCTATTTACATCATCATTTCCAATACTGTTTTCAATTTCTTTTAAGTCATATAATAGCTTTGTGTGATATAGACCAAATATAGGTTATTTACTGAAAATCTTACCCTCCCCCCTTTGATATGTAGCATATACAAGCTGTATAGACTACTTTTATCATGGTTTCTTGTCCTTTTAGCAGTGTGACAGACATGGTAACTAAATCACAGAAGTGCTGTTGAGAAAAAGAAACAAAGATTCTTTACATTTAGAAATTTCTGCTATGGTTTCTGTATGGCTCTGCTATGGTTTGTTTGTGTGTATGTACACACATATACATATATACATACATACATACATATATATATATATATATATATATATTTATTTCAAGGCCCCTTTAAAGTTTTTTTTTTTTTTTTTTTTTAATATGTTTATTATAAATGATTAATCTAACTGACTCACCATGAATGCAATATAGTACAACAAGACCAAAATGACACAAACTTATAATTGGAATCCTTGAAACGTCAACATATATTTTGAGATAAAGGACTTCTCATTTTTTCACTTTCAAATTTTCAGTTTCATTGAAGGGAAATAATTCAATTGTTTTTGAATGAATAAGTGAAAAAACACTAGGCCTATTTAGGGGCAAAAAGCTTTCTGTAAAAAGACCCACATTGGAAGCATGAAAAGTAAATTTTCTTGTACCCTACACTGCTACAACGAAAGCACTATTTGGGGTCAGATCAGAAACATTATATTCTGTTGTGGCAGCACAACAGCTGGATTCATGTATCGGCTGCAGTCATTAAGAGGTATCCATGCGGCGCGTAAGATGAGTGAAGTGCCCCCAGCACCTGTCAACAGACACATCACTCAAAGCCGCAATCCAGCCACTCTGCCTTTTTCATTTTAATGACATTCAGACACTTTTCTCCTCTCTGGCGTAATGCCGAAGTCCTTGCGTCTGTTATTCTCCCCTAACGACTGATGATATGTGAGATTATCTTCTTCAGCGAGTGGCTGATGACACTACACGAGTCCTTGATGAGGAACAGCGTTTCTTCAACACCCAGTCCCGGTTTATCTGCTGAGCAGTTCTGCAATCAGCGAGCGCAGTGGCCATCCAGCCCCATCGACGATGATTACCGAGCAGGCGAGATGCACCCCGTGTCGACCTTGCGGGCTGCTAATGATGGGGGAGAATCTAATTGTGAATCAGACGGAGGCAGAGGCACTCTGGACAGCTGCAGGCCCATCAAATGGGATCTGAATTCATGGAATTCAGATTTCTTCAACCATCCTATGCTATGTAAATGAACAAACGATCACCCTATGAATGTGGTCACCATGACAACACCCCACTTATGACCACTTCACTTGGAAGTGAGAGACAGAGATTTGTGGAGTCAGCTAAGGTGCTTCAGGTCGTCACCTAGTCAAGATACAGTAGTGATTACTGTTTTGTGTGCTTCGCCCAAACCTTCCACCCCAGAGAGAACCTCAGCACCTCTGGCAGATGCTGTCACTTGCCTCCTCTGACCTCTGATGGAACTATAATTGATTTATGTTGACTGTCTGTTTGGAATTCTTTTCAAACAGATGTTTGATATACTATAAAGTGAGGGTTATAAAAGTGGATGTTACAAGTGGCCTAATACATATTAAAAAGTAACTTCCTCCTGAAGCAGCTTTATTTAAGCAAAGCAGTGCATTTTTCTACTTGCTAAAATTAATATTTATATTTTTCAGTAAATGTTTTTTTCTCATTATACAGGTGCTGGTCATATAATTAGAATATCATCAAAAAGTTGATTTATTTCACTAATTCCATTCAAAAAGTGAAACTTGTATATTATATTCATTCATTACACACAGACTGATATATTTCAAATGTTTATTTCTTTTAATTTTGATGATTAGAGCTTACAGCTCACGAAAGTCAAAAATCAGTATCTCAAAATATTAGAATATTTACATTTGAGTTTGAATAAATGACCATCCCTACAGTATAAATTCTGGTTATCTCTTGTTCTTTGAAACCACAATAATGGGGAAGACTGCTGACTTGGCAATGATCCAGAAGATGAACATTGACACCCTCCACAAAGAGGGTAAGTCACAGAAGGTCATTACTGAAAGGTGTGGCTGTTTACAGAGTGCTGTATCAAAGCATATTAAATGCAAAGTTGACTGGAAGGAAGAATTTGGGTAGGAAAAGGTGCACAAGCAACAGGGATGACCGCAAGCTTGAGAATACAGTCAAGCAAAGCTGATTCAAACACTTGTGAGAGCTTCACAAGGAGAGAACTGAAGCTGGAGTCAGTGCATCAAGAGTCACCACGCTCAGACGTCTTCAGGAAAAGGGCTACCAAGCCACTTCTGAACCAGAGACAACGTCAGAAGCATCTTACCTGGGCTGTGGAGAAAAAGAACTGGACTGTTGCTCAGTGGTCCAAAGTCCTCTTTTCAGATGAAAGTAAATTTTACATTTCATTTGGAAATCAAGGTCCCAGAGTCTGAAGGAAGAGTGGAGAGGCACAGAATCCATGTTGCTTGAAGTCCAGTGTGAAGTTTCCACAGTCAGTGATGATTTGGGCTGCCATGTCATCTGCTGGTGTTGGTCCACTGTGTTTTCTGATGTCCACAGTCAACGCAGCCATCTACCAGGAAATTTAGAGCACTTCATGCTTCCTTCTGTTGACAAGCTTTATGGAGATGCTGATTTCATTTTCCAGCAGGACTTGGCACCTGCCCACACTGCCAAAGGTACCAAAAGCTTGCCAAAAAATAGGATAAAGGGTATTGTCAAGAGGAAGATGAGAGACACCAGACTCAACAATGCAGAAGAGCTGAAGACCACTATCATAGCAACCTGGGCTCTCATAACACCTGAGCAGTGCCACAGACTGATCGACTCCATGCCACGCCACATTGCTGCAGTAATTCAGGCAAAAGGAGCCCCAACTAAGTATTGAGTGCTGTACATGCTCATACTTTTCATTTTCATACTTTTCAGTTGGCCAAGATTTCTAAAAATCCTTTCTTTGTATTGGTCTTAAGTAATATTCTAATATTTTGAGATACTGATTTTTGACTTTCATGAGCTGTAAGCTCTAATCATCAAAATTAAAAGAAATAAACATTTAAAAAATATATCAGTCTGTGTGTAATGAATGAATATAATATACAAGTTTCACTTTTTGAATGGAATTAGTGAAATAAATCAACTTTTTGATGATATTCTAATTATATGACCAGCACCTGTATATAAGAAGAGGGACTACCAGCGGCGTATGAGTTCAAGCGGCTCAAGTACTCTGATCTGGCGGTGGAGTGCAGAGACGGGGGATGGACCGCGACCATCCATCCTGTAGAAGTTGGATGCAGGGGCTTCGTGGGAAAGTCTGCAATCCAGCTTCTCCGAGCTGCTGGGACAACGGGGATAAGCCTGAGGAGAGCCATCAAGGAGCTGGCGGAGGAGGCAGACAAGGCAAGCTACTGGTTGTGGCTACGTAGGAGGGATAGAAATTGGGGCTCGGTACCCCAGTGAGGGCAGCTGCAGGAGGTGGCAGGGAGACATCCTCACAAGCCGTTGCCCCCCCCCCCACCAGGTGACGTACTGGATAGGGGGCGAAACGTTCGTGAACGGTGGCACCAGCTGATGACCCTGCAGCTGACCTGAAGGTGCACTGGAGGAGGTGCGTCAAGCAGAAATGTCAAGCAGGAAACACCACCTGTATATTGAAATGGTAATGCTGAGGAACCAGTGACTACTGTGAAAGTGCAGTTGGCAGCCAGGAAAGTCTGGCGGACAGTCGGGAAAGACTGGTGGATGGCAGGAAAGACCGCACCAGGTGTGGGCGGTAAGTCACCTTACCCACAAGCTTCCCACAAGGGAGCACCTCAACTGACTACAAAACGAAATAAGAAAAGACAACCCGAAGGCCCTCCGAGAGGCGGGGTGGAAGATGGGCCTACTTTAACAGATCATATGGTAACGAACGGAACAGATAATGGCAATGAGATGCTCCTCTGGAAGTGCACATGTGGGTGGCAGAAGGTGACTTCGCTCAGAGGCCTGCGGATCCATCAAGGGAGGATGAAGTGTGGGAGGACACCCAACCAGCACAATCGCACTGCTTCAGCAGGTCAGACGGAAGGGACCCATAGCCTGGTAGCAAACCATAGCGCAGCAGGTCCCGACAATGCTGAGAGGGCAACCTCAGCATATGAAGGAGAAGAGAAGGAGGCAACCCTCGAGAGCGAGAGGCGCACTGTCCCCTCACAAGTCACACAACCAGGAATCCAATGCAAGCTTCCAGAAAGGCGCATCAAGATCAAGTGGCCAAAGGCAAATATGCAAGAGGTTTGGTGCAGGCTCGACGAACACCTCTTCCTTTGCGAGGAACGGTTGAGCGCAAGCTAACCTTGATGGGAAACATCATATACAAGGAGTGCAGAGAGAGGTTTGGAGAGTGTACCAAACAAACCATAGCCCCAAGACAGAAAGGACGGAGGGAGAGACACATCAAGTTGCTCATATCAGACAGGCGTCACCTGAGGAAGAGGTGGATGAAAGCAGCCCCAGAGGAAAAAGAAGGCCTCAAGCTGTTATGGGATGACCTTAAGCAGAGGTTGGCCAAGTTATGCCAGACAGAACAGATCAGGAGGTGGAGGAAACGGAAGGAGAAGGAAAGGAAGAACTTCTTCAAAGACCCTTTCAAGTATGCCCATCAGCTGCTAGAAGAGAAACAGAGCAGTAAGCTGGCCATCACTAAAGCGGATCTGGAACATTATATCAAGGGCCTGTATGCGGATGCAGCCAAAGATACACCACTTGGCTCACCAGGTTATGTGTCACGCCCAGATCCCCCAAGGACCCCTTTCTTTTTTGTTATCAACATTTTTTATTTTTCATACATAACATCCAAAATAAAATAAATAAATTTTTTTTTAAAACAACAGACACATACTCAATATCTCAAAGTCCAGTCAAAGGGAGGGAGAGAGGGAAGGACAAGAACAACACAAAAGTCACTCCTTTATATTGTTGTAAGTCACGTATATCAAAGAGAAAGCACTGCCAAGCATCAATGGTAGAAGGTTGATTCGTGCTGTTGTAAGTTCATAAGTCACTATTTGCAGGAGGCTATGGATCCAATATGTTTTTCCACACATGTGCGGTGTACCCCAAGGACCCCTTTCGACACCTCCCCACCCAGGCTGTGTGAGATTAGAGAGGTCCTCAAAAGGCCAGATCAGCCTCAGCACCAGGTCCAAATGGGCTTCCATACAAGGTGTACAAGAACTGCCCACAAGTGACGAAGATCTTGTGGAAGCTCATGCGGGTTGTGTGGAAGAACCAATACATTCCAGCTGAGTGGCACGAGGCAGTTGGAATCTTCATTCCTAAGCAGCGGAATTCCATGACCATTAATCAGTTCAGGAGCATCGCTTTGCTGAACGTGGAAGGGAAACTGCTCTTCTCAGTTTTGGCAAGAAGGATGACCAGCTACCTCAGCAGCAACAACTACATCGACTCAAGTTGTCAAAAGGCTGGGCTCTCAGGTTTTCCAGGATGCATTGAACACACATCCGTGATCTGGGAGCAAATACAACGTGCCAAAAGAGAGAAGAGCGAATTTCATGTGGTGTGGCTTGACTTGGCGAACGCTTATGGCTCAGTACCACATAAGTTGGTTGAGCTTGCATTGGAATTCTTCCACATTCCAGCAGATGTAATTACCATCATAGCCAAGTATTTCAACAACCTGTGCATGTGTTTCTCTCTCGATGGCCGGATGACTGGATGACAGCAGTTGGAGGTCGGTATTGCCATGGGCTGCTCAGTATCCCCTATCCTGTTTGTGACAGCGTTTGAAGTCATCCTCATCGGAGCAAGACAGATGGCCAGAGGGCTGAGATCACCATCAGGAGGAAGACTCCCGGCGCTGAGAGGGTACATGGATGATGTGACAACCATCTTACAGACAGCTCCATGTACAGCCCGGCTCCTCAAGCGCCTTGATGAGCTGATACAATGGGCTAGGATAAAGATTAAGCCCTCAAAGTCTATGAGGGATGACAGGACGGTGTTCACAGCAGGAGGGGAGAAGATACCATTGCTGAAAGAGCAACCCATCCGAAGCCTTGGAAGGGAGCATACTTCAGAGCTCTCCAACAGACAGATGGGGAAGTTGGTGCAGAAGCAGCCGAGAGAGGGGCTCGCAAAAATCGACAGCAGCCAGCTTCCTCGGAAACTGAAGGTATGGTGTTAACAATTCACACTTTTCAAACGTGTGATGTGACCTCTGAAGGTGTACGAAATACCATCATCCCTGATTAGCAGGATGGACACCATCTCCAACACCTACATCAGGAAGTGGTTGTGCCTCCCATGCTGCTTCTCTGACACAGGCCTCTTCAGCAAGAATGCTCTTCAGCTTCCTTTGAAGTCCATCAACCTCGGATACAAGCAGGAGAAGACCCGTCTTGTATTCGAGCTAAAGGAGTCCAGGGACAAAGCAGTGAAGAGCGCAGGGGCGACCATCCGCACAGGGCGCAGATGGAGGGCCCAGCAGGAGGTTGACCAAGCCATTAACAGGCTACAACACAAGGAGGTCATGGGAAGAGTCCAACACAGCCGAGCAGGGTAGGGCTGGGGAGAGCCAGTCCAGTTCTGGTCCAAAGCCACAAGGGAGCAGAGGAAGATCATGGTGGTGGAAGAGGTCTCACGAGTGGAACAGGACCGTTACCTCATCAAGGCTGTTTCCCAGAGCAAACAAGGAACATGGACCCGCTGGGAGGGCATCACTAACAGGGTCATAACCTGGGCAGATACAGTGGGGCAAAAAAGTATTTAGTCAGCCACCAATTGTGCAAGTTCTCCCACTTAAAAAGATGAGAGAGGCCTGTAATTTTCATCATAGGTATACCTCAACTATGAGAGACAAAATGAGAAAAAAAAAATCCAGTAAATCACATTGTAGGATTTTTAAAGAATTTATTTGCAAATTATGGTGGAAAATAAGTATTTGGTCAATAACAAAATTTCATCTCAATACTTTGTTATATACCCTTTGTTGGTAATGACAGAGGTCAAACGTTTTCTGTAAGTCTTCACAAGGTTTTCACACACTGTTGCTGGTATTTTGGCCCATTCCTCCATGCAGATCTCCTCTAGAGCAGTAATGTTTTGGGGCTGTCGCTGGGCAACACAGACTTTCAACACCCTCCAAAGATTTTCGATGGGGTTGAGATCTGGAGACTGGCTAGGCCACTCCAGGACCTTGAAATGCTTCTTACGAAGCCACTCCTTCGTTGCCAGGCGGTGTGTTTGGGATCATTGTCATGCTGAAAGACCCAGCCACGTTTCATCTTCAATGCCCTTGCTGATGGAAGGAGGTTTTCACTCAAAATCTCACGATACATGGCTCCATTCATTCTTTCGTTTACACGGATCAGTCATCCTGGTCCCTTTGCAGAAAAACAGCCCCAAAGCATGATGTTTCCACCCCCATGCTTCACAGTAGGTATGGTGTTCTTTGGATGCAACTCAGCATTCTTTCTCCTCCAAACACGACAAGTTGAGTTTTTACCAAAAAGTTCTATTTTGGTTTCATCTGACCATATGACATTCTCCCATTCCTCTTCTGGATCATCCAAATGCTCTCTAGCAAACTTCAGACGGGCCCGGACATGTACTGGCTTAAGCAGGGTGACACGTCTGGCACTGCAGGATTTGAGTCCCTGGCGGCGCAGTGTGTTACTGATGGTAGCCTTTGTTACTTTGGTCCCAGCTCTCTGCTGGTCATTCACTAGGTCCCCCCGTGTGGTTCTGGGATTTTTGCTCACAGTTCTTGTGATCATTTTGACCCCACGGGGTGAGATCTTGTGTGGAGCCCCAGATCGCACAGTTGATTTCTTCACACCAAGCTGCTTACCTATTGCAGATTCAGACTTCCCAGCCTGGTGCAGGCCTACAATTTTGTTTCTGGTGTCCTTTGACAGCTCTTTGGTCTTGGCCATGGTGGAGTTTGGAGTTGGACTGTTTGAGGTTGTGGACAGGTGTCTTTTATACTGATAACGAGTTCAAACAGATGCCATTAATACAGGTAACGAGTGGAGGACAGAGGAGCCTCTTAAAGAAGAAGTTACAGGTCTGTGAGAGCCAGAAATCTTGCTTGTTTGTAGGTGACCAAATACTTATTTTACAGAGGAATTTACCAATTAATTCTTTAAAAATCCAACAATGTGATTTTCTGGATTTTTTTTCTAATTTTGTCTCTCATAGTTGAGGTATACCTATGATGAAAATTACAGGCCCTTTCTCATCTTTTTAAGTGGGAGAACTTGCACAATTGGTGGCTGACTAAATATTTTTGGCCCCACTATATCTGGCGACCTCCGCAGTCGCGCCTCAGCTTCCTTGTGAGTCAAGTCAAGTCAAGTCACCTTTATTTATATAGCGCTTTTACAATACAGATTGTGTCAAAGCACTTAACAGTATCAAATTGGAGGATAGAGTGTCAGTAATGTATAATGATAAGATTAAACACTCAATTTTCAATTTTCAGTTAAAGGCATTTAACTGAGGCAGTGTATGACACCCTCCCTTGTCCCCAAAATCTTTCCCAGTGGTTCGGAAGTGAGGACACGTGCCCCCTGTGCAATGTAGCCAACGCAGGCCTTCGACATATCCTGTCGGGGTGTAACGTTGCATTGGGCCGCTTTACATGGTGGCATAATCTGGTGCTGAGGAAGTTGGTGGAGCAGTCGGAAAGATGTAGAGTTCGGGCAAATAGCTCTTCAGATCCCCTTCAGCCAAACATCCTGTTCCTCAGACCAGGATAAGGCGGGCAGAAGACAGTGGCGGGAAGGACATCATGTCAGCTCTCTCCTGGAAAGGGATGTGAGATGCGCGTTGACCTGGGCACCCAGTTTATTTTTCCGACAGAGATCACCCAGACAACATTAAGGCCAGATGCTGTGGTGTGGGCTGCAGCGGCCAAGAAGGCCCTCATTATTGAGCTGACTGTGCCATGGGAAGAGGGAATACCAGGGGCATATGAGTTCAAGTGGCTCAAGTACTCTGATCTGGCGGCAGAGTGCAGAGACGGGGGATGGACCGCGACCATCTATCCCGTAGAAGTTGGTGGCAGGGGCTTCGTGGGAAAGTCCGCAATCCAGCTTCTCCGAGCTGCTGGGACAACGGGGATAAGACCGAGGAGAGCCATCAAGGAGCTGGCGGAGGAGGCAGAGAAGGCAAGCTACCGGTTGTGGCTACGGAGGAGGGACAAAAATTGGGGCTCGGTACCCCAGTGAGGGCAGCTGCAGGGGGTGGCAGGGAGACATTGGTTAATGATTAATCATTGCCCAGCACTTACCATATATGTGTATGTGTATATCTCTGGGGTGGTGAACGTCGGTTCTGGAGAGCCGCAGCCCTGCATAGTTTTGCTTCAACCCTTGGCAAACACACCTGAATCAAGGTCTGAAGGGTAATTAGAAAGCTACAAGGCAGGTGAATTTTTATTAGGGTTGGAGCTGAACTCTCCAGGACTGGAGTTCGCCACCCCTGATATATATATACTGTATATATATATATATATATATATATATATATATATATATATATATATATATATATATATTTTACACATACACATGAATATAACTACACATAACTATATCTTTATCTTTAATACATATCAAGTAAATCAATATATTATCACTATATAATAATGTATATTGTAATTAATATTACAATTATATAAAATAAATTTAATTACACATTTAATTTAATTACTAACTATTATTATCATTATTATTATAAGAGGTGTTATCGTATATAGGAAATTTTCAGCCAATAGCCCTCTAAATCCACCTTATTTTAACGTAAAAGCAGGTGAGGAAATTTGTAATTTGAATATGGTAGGCTTCCAGTGTCAATGGTTTTCACTTATTTTACTTGTACAAAAGATTATATTGTGCTGCTTTATATTGCAAAATTGTATTTTTTATCATATCATAATCACACTTACTTTATTATCATAATCATAATCGCACTGGTTTGTAGCTCCAACAGTTTTATAGTTTCCTGAACTTTGTTATTCTTTTAGTTATATACCTATATTCAAAAAATAGCTTACTTCCATTGCAAAAAAGGCAGATAATTCTTGTAGAAAGCCAAATCCAAGCACATCTCCACCACCAGCAGAGGGAGATGTTGCTGCTGTGATCTGCTGAGAATCCACTGCTGAGATTCTTTCTGAATCTTAATGAGAACACATTCTTTCAGCTGAAAACCCTCACACATGCCACACATTCTTCTCATGGTCAATTCATACCATTTTATTAATCTTGAAAAAAATGAAGAACTATGCAGAGCATCTCAGGGCCATATTTAATACCCAAATTGTTGCTTTTTCCTCAGTGGCTCTCATTGGTGAGGGCTTGAGTCACTAGATAAAGAGAAAGCAAATGCATATAGCAAAAACATGATACAGTAGTCATTTAATTGTTAAAATACTGAACTAAAAAAAATTATAAGTAAAGCAACCCCCCCCCCCAAAAAAAACTTCAATTTATTCTTCCCAGAAAATACAAAAAATCAACAAGAACAGCTTGTGACTTTAATGCAGTGAGTAGAAGCAGACTCTATTAGTTAATTTGATTCTCCTCACTCATGAGATGCTCATAGCTACTCATACGTCCATCACAGTTCAACACGTAATTCCCAAAAGCACATTCAGGGTTTGGAATGAATCCAAACTGCCCGTGAGGCCCTGAGCAAGACAACAGACATGTACGACCTTACCAGCGTATGCTGTGGGTCAGGAGCTGGGGTTCGGTTGGTATGGAGACACAACTGACTATCAAGAATCTGCATTAACTGAGCGGAAAAAGAGCAAAGCACGACCCCGCCACAGGGATGGTTTAGGATTAGAAAGTGTTGCCATATACATAAGCACGTACGCAAATGTCAATAACAAACAAACACACGCAAGCTCTTTCAGACTATAAACACAAACACAAAATCACAGGCACACACATATGAGTTTTTCAAGTCTACAGCTTTCAACTGGAAAAATGTTTACCAAAAAAAAAAAAAAAAGAAGAAGTTCCTCTTAGGGAAATTTAGGGTGCTCGCTGATCCAAAGATAAGTAAATTTAAAAAGAAACATGCCCAAACAACATAGAAACATTGTTTGATGTTTTTAACATTACAGTAATTAGCAGTCTCCCTTTTGAAATGGTTCCAATTATTTTTGTTTATTTAGTCAAAGACAAAACATTATTTTTCTATTTATTCATGTTGTAAGACACCAAGCGCTCAGGAAATGAGGATAGGCGAGAGAGAAACGAGAGAGAAAAAGATTGAGTGGAAGGAGACAAAGAAGTGGAGAGAAGGGATGGGGTGAGGGGTGTCCATTTGTCTTCAGACGAGGAGGGAGGTGCCAGATTTGGGAGGTTTGGTCCCTATTGATGCCCCCAAAAAGCATCCACCATCCAGCCCCCCCCCCCCCTTTTTTTTTCTTTATCCCTCGATTCCATCCTTTATTTATCCCCCCTGCTTTCTTATCCTTCCACAAGCCTCTCTAACTCACAGTCCTGAAGCAACACTCAGCTCGGTAAGTAAAACAGCACTGAGAGAAACCAGAATATGACATTTTTCAGTTGTTTTTTAAATGCAGGTGCTTGAGTGGCATAAAAGGAGGGGGAAACGCATCATATCTGTGCTAGTTTTGTTTATGAGGATGACGATGGTGGGATGTGATTTGGTGCATCATCAGGCCGTTGTTAAATTAAATCGTATACCAACACATGCAGATTTATTCAAATTTAACAAAAAAAATTATAACTATACAACAAATTACAAAACCTAAATTGAATAATTTTAACTTTAACATTTAAAGTGTTTATTATTTAGGTATAAATTATTAAATATTAAATTAAATTATTATATTCATTTAAAACATTTCAGGACTCAAATATGTGACCCTGGACCACAAAACCAGTCTTAAGTCGCTGGGGTATATTTGTAGCAATAGCCAAAAATACATTGTATGGGTCAAAATTGTCAATTTTTCTTTTATGCCAAAAATCATTAAGATATTAAATAAAGATCATGTTCCACGAAGATATTTTGTAAATTTCTTAACGTAAATGTATCAAAACTTAATTTTTGATGAGTAATATGCATTGCTAACAACTTCATTTGGACAACTTTAAAAGCGATTTTCTCAATATTTAGATATTTTTGCACCCTCAGATTCCATATATTCAAATAGTTGCATCTCGGCCAAATATTGTCCGATCCTAACAAACCATACATCAATGGAAAGCTTATTTATTCAGCTTTCAGGTTGACACTTAAGACTGGTTTTGTCGTCTGCATTATGTTAATGTTATTTTATAATAATAAAAATATGATACTATTACATAATCTTTACTAATATTTTAAATAAGTTTTAATTTTTATATTTTAGTTGTTTTGCTGAGTTTTTGTTTTTTATAATTTTTTTAATTAATATTATTGTTGTTGTTTTAACTATTTTATTTGAGTTCTTTTAGTAGTTTAACTAAATGAAAGTGAGAAATGTTATCAAATGTTCTCTCAAATAAACAAAATGTTTTATTTTAGTTAGCATTTATTTATTTAAAGTAACAAATGTGTTTATGGATTTAGTTTTAGTTCATTATAATAACCCTGCATCATTTTTTCCTCTGTGTTTTGCAGGTGCTGTGATTTCGTCTCCATTCTGAGGGTGCTGTGTGTACCCTGAACCAGGGATTTCTTCCATTCTTTAACCTGCATCCACATGGCCATGCGAGGGCGGAGTCTACTCTTCATCTTTTCCCTCCTCTTCCTCGTCCTGTCATTATCTGAGGCAAAAAAGAAGTCCAAGCAGCCATCAGATGCAGTGACTGGAGCAGAGAGTACGGCGGTAAATCCCTTGCTGGGGTCAGGTCAACTAAGCACTAAGGATGGGCACCGCTGCACATGGGAGACGCTAGAGAGAGGAGCTAACATCCTGCTCCAGGTGAGCTGCACCGCCCCAAGTGAGGAGGGGCTCGGACCTCACTACACGTGCCAGTTTGCTGGAAAACCTCAGGAATGCTCCGTCTACAGCACTCAGTCCTCCCAGTACTGGAAACAGGTGGTGAGCAAACTGAAGAAACGAAAGAACGCTTGCGAGGGGGAGAAAGTCCTGAAAACACGCCTGTGTAAAAAAGCGCCCAGCGCATCTCACATGAAACTCACGGAGAGAAGTGGAGAAGAGACCACCACGCACATGAGCAAGGAAATGCCAGAAGAGAGCAAACGGAAAACGGAGGCACCCGCAAGGAAAGAAAAAGAAGTACAGAAAGAGAAGGAAGAGGAGGTGAACAAAGAAGAGGATGAGGGCTTCGGAGACGTAGTGAATGATGGTTTCTCAGACATGGAGCCCGCTGTGAGCTACTGCGGAGAAGGATGGCATTCTGTCTGCAACTTCTTTGTCAAGTTTTTTGATGGTTAAAAAAAGAGAAACATCTGCTATCAATGCTTTCTCAGACCCAGGGGACGATAAGAATATTGTTGCATGTCAAAAATACGACATTCATCATCTAGTTCGACATCATGGATAAAAAATCCTGTTGTGAAGAGGAAGACAAATAGACAGAGAAAGTAGATTATGTATAATATTTAACAATCACACTAATCACATTAACTATGATCTTACACACAATTAATTACTTGTGTATATTGTAACTAAACCTGATTTAACTTTTTGTAGATATGAATAATTGTATTTTGTATCCCACACATGACCTTTTTACTCATTATGAAAACTGTTGTATATGATTATTGCAAATAATATTCGGAACAACAACAAAAAAAAATGTAATGAATTAAATATGTATATATTTTTAAAAGCAAAATTTTATAGATATATGACAGAAAACCATTCCATCATTCATCACTTATAGATCGCAGTGCTTAATGAAAGATTTAAAGTCCTTCAGCTCTCACACAAGATGAATAAAAGATCCTTGCACTTTCATGAACTATGTATATTGTGTATTCATGTGTATATAAGTGTTTGTATGTTGCATTCAGACAGCAGTGGCTTTATCCGTTGTGCACTCAGCATCAGTAGTCAGCCATATCAGTGGTCTAAATTGATGGTCACAGAAAATAGAGGAGCTCATGCGATAGATCAAATCGATGAAATGTGCCATTTAAGTGGCTTGCACCTTCCCCCTGATGAGCCAATTGGAGAAGAAGAGGAAAATATTGTGGGAAGAAAATGGCTCTTTTGTTCAGGCTTTTCTGTAGTTTCACAGCTGCCTACAGCGACACATATAATAAGCAAGCTGTGCAGCTAAATTGTTGGACAAAGAGGTTAGATTTAGAGTCATCTATTGAAGGCTTCGAACATTCTGAGTCAGCCAAGCGAGCAGAGATAGATTACAATATTTTGCTCATAGTCACAAATGGATTTCGTCAATAGACTCAGTAACGGTTAGTACAGCAGACTCATCTTTTCAACTGAATGTAAGAAGAACGATATTACATAGATGTCTAAAGCCCTCTGGAGTGCAGATCTTTTAAGGATAAATGCACTCCTACTGACTTTGCTTTGTTAAATTCAACTCACCTGTAAAAATGACTTTCATGTGTGCCAAATTGGTATCTGGCATAAAGAAGGTCTGTAATACATGATCTGATCACCCAGAAGCACACAATTTGAAATTTGCCATCTTTGCTCATGGCACCAATAACTTTTTGAGACAATCACCAAATATTATGTGACTTTTCATGCTGTCCTGACAACACTAACTGAATGATGTTTAATATATAGGACCCTATAAAATCTGTTTTATTTTTTCCCAAATTCTGTTATTTTGTTTTTTCAAAATTCCATTTTTTCCATTTTAATTTCTCTAGACTCTGTTTTAATGGTTAAATTATGGTCTTCCCAAAGATCGTGCTCTGAACTAGCAGCAATGAAGTGCATTTGCTGACAAGGCCAACACAATAGACATGTTTAGAGAAAGATGTTTTCATCTATTCTCTTTCCTCACTACACAAACTGCTGTCTCACCCAAAAAAAAAAAAACTAATATTTATTTAACTAATCACCCTTTTTTCTCAGCCATGGAAAAGTGCTAAATATTTGTTGTGGTGCTGCAAATGATGTAGTTGTGTGTATGTGTGTGTTTGCCTCTGCAGGGAGTTTGGACAAATTTGTTTGCTAGATGACTATTGGTAAACAACTATGGGTTGATCTCATGTGTGAATGGTAAATAACTTTAAATTCCACAATATTAATCAGCTGAGTCTTCAGTTGTGAACAAGCATTATGTAGAGGGCTTCAATCTTCTATAATCCTCTTTTTAGATTCATAAAGCTTAGACTTTTGATTAAACCATGCATTAGCTGTGTTTGTTTTGTTAATTTGCTGCATGCAGAGAATACACGACACTTTGGGTTAAAAGTGGTCATCAAACTCTCTACAGGGAAAATAGTGGAGAGGAAAGCAGTGTCTGAGTATAGGCTACCTAAAAAAGTAGCGGAGCTAACCTTCTCCACAGTGCTACGGAAATCTTTAGATCGAATGAATGCGGTTTCGCTACGAGACCCTGGCGGTGAAGGCGGCCTAATTTAACTATATTTATTAGTAGCGTGACATTTTCATAGTAGTAAAAATTTTACAGGAACAAACTAGTTTTCCGACCAATACACTTGTGTAGAACGAGCAAACACAGTTTTAATATCGGAGCAAAAGTAACAAACACGCTTACCTGAACAGCGTCGAAAGCTCTTTCTCGGTTTATCTTTCTTCTTTTTAATTCGATTCACCCTATATTTAGGCTACCTTTCTCATATAGCCATGGAAAACCGAATCATTTTAGTGACTCGAATCGTCCTAAATGGCTCCCCTCTATCATTTGTAGCGTTGAAAAGTTCAGAAGGTTAATGTAAATGAACAGATTAAAAAAAGATTCACTGATTCGAATTTATGTATGCTAGAAGCCTATGTAGTTTATATATTAAAATGTGCATTGTTGTATTTTCTGTGAGTTTAACTGTTCAGTGAGATTTTTTAAGTATTTTTTAATTCAACATGGATATTAAAAAATGATTGAAAATCGTTAATTACTGAGAGCAAATGTCCCTGAGAGCAAAGAAGTAACAGAATTAAACGCAATAAAACAAGGCTGACAGTTTTATGCCTATCATCTCAGAAACCTGACCATTTACTTCCAAATGAGAAAATATACATAGCCTACTGACTTGTTTTGAGTTACCTAATATTTTGCATAAATTATGCTCTCAGCACTTTATTCATTTCACTCAAATTTATATGAAAGGGATCTGAAATGCTTAGTAAAATCACAATGTTTTCGAATATTATCAGATACTTAAGTGGTTGTAACAGACAATGAATATTGTCCATTACACGCTGTGTTTGGAGGCAGAATCTCAATGAGCAGCACATCTTCAGCCCAATCTATCAAACACACACACACACACACACACACATTCTCTCACACTCTTTCTTACACAGACACATCACTTACTAAACAGACTGGCTCTTAGTCTGTGCACATAAATCAAGTGTTTAAAACAGGCATTCAGCCAGATGCCCCATTTAAGGCCCCCTTTCCCATCCCGATCTACAGGGAAACAACACCAGCCTCCCCAAAACCCAATTGGGACCCCCAAGAATCACACAAAGGGGCTCAAGACGCTTCCCACATCGGAACAGTTTTGTACAAAGTGGAGAAGTGACCCATTCGGACACCCTTGCAATGTTCTATTCTCTAACCTGGCCTTATGCCACATTCACTCTCTTGAGCCTTATCCAATGGAAAACTGCAATGAGTGATACAAGACAAAAAATTAGTTCTGACATAGGAGAGGTTGGAAGCTGTGCCATGTGGAAACACAGGGCTCATGGGTTATTTGGCCAATAAGAAAATAATAAGACACCAGTGACTGTTTGTGAAGCATTAATTTGTTCACGGTATCAGAATTTCTGCTGCCTCATGGAGTTCAGCTTTAAAAAAGCAGGGAAAAAACTTTACAAAGATTAAAACGTGAAAGTTTTTTTGCACGCTCTGCATCTTGTGTCAGTCGGCATCTTGGCACACATCAACAAATTGCTTCATTAGAGGAAGCAGCAAGGTTATTTTTAAAGATGATTTATGGAAACAGATTAAGCAGCCAACCCCAGGTCTTACAGTAATGTATTGGCAATCTGTACACTCTAACAACTGCAACACACATATTTGTACAGAAGGGCTGGTCATTGAGTCTGATTCAATGCCTGTGAGCTCGGATCAGTACAACAGCGCCTGCTGCTGGATGAGAGATTTGAATGCAGATCTTCAAGACAGGCCTGCAGTGCTGTACTGGGACAGTGGACCTGTTGGCTGGCTATTGCAAGTTAACAATATTTTAAAGGGATCATTGATTATTGATTTCACCTTTTCAACTTTAGTTATTGTGTAATGTTACTGTTTGAGCATAAACAACATCTGCAAAGTTACATCGCTCAAAGTTCAATACAAAGGGAGATATTGTATTTTACAGAATTCGCTTTTTAAAAGGAAAAAAAAACAAACAAAAGAAAAACTCTTCACTTAATTTATTGAAAAACAAAACATATTTAAATAGGATGTAATTATATAATTAATAATTAAATTATTAAATAAATACAAGAACTATGAAATAACTAAATATAAAATACAAAAAATGAAATATGGATGATTATAAAATAATAGTAAGTATTTAAGTATTCATTGTGGATCATTTTCTGTGGGTTTGGGTCAGGTCTGGGCTATTATTTGTTCTGTAAAAATCTTTCACTGTGGCCCCAAAATAAAAGAAGATGTTTACACCAGTAAAACATTATAACTCCTGAACTTGCCTTCAGTGGTCAGTAGATGTGTGCCAAAGCTATTCATGACACATGATTTACATTTGTCTCTTTCTAAAAGTTTGTGAAGTTGCAACATGTCAAATAACCCTCTATGCCAGGCTTTTTTTAGACAGTTGGTTGGTGTGGTGCATTGACCCAAACCTACTGTAGGTAGTCAGGAGAACATCTGGCTTACTGATTGGCTGAACTGTGTCATGTGTTTGTAAATCTGGCTGACACAAGACAGTCCCGTGAAATAGTCTGTCTGTACTTGAGGGTGTTGAAATGCATATATGTGACTTACCACACTGTTTTATATTACACCACTGTTCTCCTTCTGTAAAGATCTATCTATCTATCCATCTATCTATCTATCTATCATCATCATTATCTGTCTGTCTAAAAGTGTTGCTGGACATGACAGCCCAGAAAAAGTATGAAAGGCAGGTGTCCATTATATTTAAGATTCGATTTAGGAATTTAAAATGAATATTTTCTTTATAGTGTCCACTAGATGTCTCTCTCCACCATTGTATATTCCCAATTGGTAACATTTGCACCAAAAAGACATTGAAGTTTTCTGACACAGCCAAGCACTCATTTTATTTCAGGCTTGTGTGCCATAGTGGGGTTTGGCAGCATGAGCATGACTAAGAGCTTATTATGCAATTGTAAAGCTATAGCCTAATTGTATTCTTATGCTACAGATGTGCAACAATGTTTTTGGATGAGGTCAGTCAAAATCCTTGCAGATGTTATTCTACCACAAATGCCCCGAAAATATCTCTATTTAAGTATAACTGTGTAATTAAATGCATTTTGCGGTCAAGTAGTGTTGATGTACTGTACACAGTAAAAAGTGATAAGTTGACTTAACTTGAAAAAAATTGAGGAAACCCGTTGCCTTTAAAATTTTAAGTAAATAATTAAAAAAATAAGTTAATTGAATTGTCAAGTTCACTTAACTTTTTTTAAATGTATTATTATGTACTTAATAATTTTAAGGCAACGGGTTTCCTTTTTAAGTTAAGTCAACTTTCACTTTTTACAGTGTAGGAGAGATAATGATAGACCACCATATACACTGTAAAAAGTGATAAGTTGACTTAACTTAAAAAAAATTGAGGAAACCCATTGCCTTAAAATGATTAAGTACATAATTTTAAAGTACATCTATTTTTTTAATTATCATTTACTTAAAAATTTTAAGGCAACGGGTTTCCTCAATTTTTTTAAGTTAAGTAAACATCACTTTTTACAGTGTAGGCTACCTTTGTCCATTAAACTAGTAACCTAATTAGGGGCAATTGTAACACACTCAATTCCTCCAATCAGAAACAAGCTAGAGTGATGACACTTAATCTATTCTGCACACGTTCAGTAGGATTCTCTCTCTGTCTGTGGAAAAGGAGCATGATCATTTCACCTCAGTAGACATTTACCACAAAATCAGTATTTTGTTGGATACATGTGGCTTGGGGGCAATTGTAACTCAATGTTACAATTGCCCCCAAGCCACATGGCCCATTGTAAGCACCTTGTTTGTCTTTGTTGACATACTTTTCTGTTAGAAAATGAAAATATTTAAAACATAAAACATTTTTTAAAAATAAAATGAATATTATCTCCATTTGATCTCATTGGGTTGTTCTGTCAATATATCTATATTGTACCACTTCATTAAAATTTGGTTAAAGACTGTTCTTGACTCATCAGCTGATTAATGTATTTGAGTAAAATATATATTTAAATAATTAAAATGTAGTTACCACTAGAATTGTTGTCTTCCTCAAAAAATAGAAGAAATAGACTTTTGCTTTTTGAATGCATATGATGTCTGAAATCTAAAATAATTTGAACCATGTACAAAAAAAAAAAAAAAAAACGAGTGACATATTAGATACTACAGCAGTAAAGTGGTTTTATTTGAGATATGACATATTTTTCAGTGTTACAATCGCACCCAAACACTGCCCAAGGGGGCAACTGTAACACTCTGACTTCTTGCATTTAATATTATAGTCTTGCCCTTATTAGTGAAAGTATTAGTGAAATTGTATTATTAATTAGTGCACGTATATTTGTTTCTTGTGTCAAAAGATGACTAGTGTATTTCAAGTAGGCTAGTCTGTGAGTTATGAAGGAAAATGTAAAAAAATAAAATAAATAAATAAAGTTATAATTGCCCCCGGTCTCCCTATACATTTCATACCAGTGTTATTATAAATTATAGCTATAGGAACATGGTGACATGAATCGGGAGTAAAAAAGAAATAATTTAAAAAAAAACACATTTCAAAGCTTTTGCGTTATTTCGCAAAACATTTGCGCTCACTCGAGAGACTTGCGTTTGCCAGCGACTTGCGTTTTTGTGTTAAAATGAAACGTTTTGCTAGCAAATGAAACGTTTTTGGGTGAAACGCAAAAGTTTTGCATGCGAACGCAAAGTTTCTCGGGGGGAAAGCGAAGCTTTACCGAGAGAATATAATTTCTCCTCCTATCTCATATTTTCCCATAACATCGCCAAACCCATGGTCTTAGATAGAGAAGGAGAAGTCTTATGCACGTTTTGACCCTTTTCTAGTTTTCGTGCCCCATTGGGCTGAACCTCTAATCACCTTCACCAACGCATACAGTCGAAACAGCTTCAACATTTGCACATCAATAAGAAAGGTGCTAAGGTGTCGATCACTGAGGTGAACATCTGGCCATGCACATCAATGAGAGTGTTAATCGTTAATCAAATAATGATCACTAAATGGTAATAAAATCACGAAACTATGAGAGAAATAGGGAAGATCTGACTGAGAGAGAGAGATTAATGTCAGTTTTATAATTAGTATTGTTTTGCATTAAGGACTTTGACATGGTTTCGATGGCCTGAAGTTGCTTGTAAACCAGATGATTCTATCATGCGCCACAGTCGGGGTCAAACAGCCATTTGAACCTTTGGACCATGATAAACACACCAGACACTGTTGGGTCTTAAATCATGGTAGTGTTATATACATTTGTATAAGTTGTTAGTGTCAGTGCTAAATTTAGATTCATGGTTTATTACAATTAACCTTCAGAAAATAAAGATTAACTTTACCCGCCATGACCTACATTCATAGGGCAAAGAAGCACGCTCAATAGATTAAAGATTACCCAGCTGCGTTACCTCCAGCTGAATGAAAGAAAGCCTACCATTTACAAGTCTTGAAATAAAAGAGAATATGAACTACAACCATTACTACACCCAAGAGGATGTCAGTTTAACAAAACCACGATAATTGAGTAGATATTCACAGGCGAGTGCGATATAATTTGCACCGACAGGAGTCCACTGTAATAAATCTATTCCAGTGATGATTGGTCAACCCAAAAATGTGAGGCTCGGTTATTGGCTGGGGAGTGGAATATGCAAATAAGCGACGCTAGGCTTTATTAAAGGACTCGCAGTGAGAACAGCGTGGAGTGGGTGTGTCGGCAGAGCACAGAGCACAGAGCACGCTACGGTTCTGGGGGTGAACCCTTGAAATAACGAGTTTTACTTTAAATTCAGCGCTCTGGAATTGCTTATAAATCCTGTCTTTCCTGCAATGTGCTTTGATCTAGAGGCCACTTCAAACTGAAGCACTTTCTCCATGAGTTCCACAAGGTAAGAACGTGATTTAAACCAGTAAGTTTTAAAAATGCAAAGTGTTTTCTGGTGCTTCTGGTACAGTTAGCGACATGTCGACTATCTTAAATATTTTTAGAAACAAAAAAAAAAAAACCTTTTGTGATGTATTTTATAATGTAGTTTTTAAATTATTTAAATTATAATTTAATTATAATAATATATTTTGTCAAGAATCATCCTTACAAAAAGTGTTCAAACAACGATTTACCTGCAACGCAACGCGATTTTTACTATAGCTTTTGTGGTTACTGAAATGTTTGTTAAGCACATAATTTACATGTAAAATCAAATTATAGATACATATATTTACGAGTAAAATCTAAATAATTTTAAGAGCCCTACAACCTTTTGTTTTGACTTCCTGTGGGGGGTTCAAGGACCGCTGTCACAATCATTTGTTATTTTAACATTTTAAAAACATTGTACTCACACATCTGGGTTGTCTTTTGTTTGTATGTGTTTAGAGTTCTTCACCTCCTCAGTCCCCCAATGCCGGGTCCAGTTATGCCCATGGACGTGGCTGTGCAACTGTACATTACCCATTCTCCCCCACTGTGTAGCTTCCTGAGCTCTTATGAAGACTACAGGACACACAACCTGATCAACACCTGCTACAAACCCCTGCGGCCCTGCTTGAGCTCCAGAGCCCACCTGGAGCCCCCTCGTCTGGACTGGCAGACCCCAAAATCCAAGGCCAAGAAGAAGGTTGTGTTTGCTGACTCAAAGGGTATGTCATTAACCGCAGTGCATGTCTTCTCAACTTTTGAAAACCGAGAAACCGTTACATCCGAACTGCAGTTTGACCTGGAAGACCTAGAGAACGTCACAGCAACTCTCCATATAAATTCGGTCCAGAGCAGAATTCTAAACTTTCCACAGCCAGCGGCAGACTACCTAGATTTCCGCAGTCGGTTGCTGAAGAACTTGGTTTGTTTGGAGAACTGTACTGTACAAGAACGGGCCCTCACCGGCACCATCAAAGTGCGTAACATGGCCTATGAGAAGTCGGTTCATGTGCGAATCACTTTCGACACCTGGAAGAGCTTCCAGGATGTGGAATGCACATTTATGAATAATGTTTATGGTTGTCAGGATACAGACTCATTCTCATTTGCCATTGAACTGCCTGGGTATGTGCCCCCTCAGAATAAGGTTGAATTTTGCATTAGCTACAGAACTGGAGAGCAGACCTACTGGGACAACAATGACGGCAGAAACTATGGACTGGTTTCAACGTCTTGGCAACAAAACAATACATGGAATTCCTCAAACCAGGGAAAGAAACCAAATGAATCCAAGAAGTTAGGCAGGAAAACACAGGACAAGGAGGTTTATAAATATAAAAGTCCGCTCCAATCCAATGGCATTTTCCCAAACTGGCAGAGTTGGGGGCACATTGCAACCAGTGGCCCCTATTGGTGACATGAGCTCACATAATCAACTATCCAAATGTGTTGAAAGGTTTTAGCACCAATATATGTCTCGGTATGACACCAGAAGAAGATTAACATTCTCTTAAGTGCTCTTAATATGATTTACCTGCTGATTACTTTACAAGCAGACCTAGATCAGCTGTCTAATAGCCGATTAAAGAGGGAACGGAGGCTGATTGAAATGGTCACATAAAGTGAACCTTGTTTCTTTTAGATGGAACATGTTGCTTCCATGCAATACAGAATGTTTTATTCTTTTAAGTAAAAGAAGTGTGTGATGACCCCTTTCCTGAAGAGCTAGACCACTAGGGGGTCTGGAGTAAACACTATGTAACATCTTTGTCAGTGCATTGCTTAAAATGTGCCTTTGTCTTAAGTGTGTTATACTGCTGCCATTGTGTTCCACAGTATCTGCAGGCTGTGCACTTTAAAAAATGATACCAAGTGAAAATTAAGTCTGATAATTTGAAGAGGATATATCTGTCTCACTAGCCAATTTTCAGCAGATTTCCTGTTGAAGATTATATTATGGAAGAGATGAACAGTTGGTATGCAACCAGTGAGATTGTCCTTCATATTGAAGGGGTAACCTTTACTGGTTACAAACTTTCAGAAGGAAAAATCTAAAGAATATTTATATTTATCACATTTAATATGTACTGCATGAATAAATCAGCCTTGAAATAATTTTGGTTTTGATAATTTTGTTTATCAAGCTTTTTATCTGCAAGATGCACGTACGTTTAGGTGTCTCTTTTTTTATTCATTTTTGAGTTAATGTGTTAGAAATGTAATGCAACTGAATGCAATAAACTAAACAAATGGCCTGATAATGGTTTCTGTGCATTAGGATCTGCTCCGCAAATGTCATTGTAAAGTAGTGTCTTTTGTTGGGTAACTTTTTTGTTTTAAGTGCAATTCAGTGAATATGAGTGGAATTGGTTGTGATGTCATGAAGATAAGAATGGCTGTATTTTATTAAAGAAAGAATGGATGTCTTGGTAAATGAGTATTTGGTGTGATTTTTCTGAAATAAATAAAATTCACATTTTCAGATTGTGTTTCTCAATAACTGTAACTGTCAGAATAAGTGAGACTATCTCTGATCTGACCAGTGTAGACTTCATACTTACTTGCCAAAGTGATAACAAAATGGTTTTGGTGGCAATTAAGCAGGTCTCATAAAAAGCATTATAGGACAGAACACAAGTGATATTGAGAACTGAGTTATTAGCAAATTGAGTGCTACGTTGACTAAAGTTGTAAAGTTAAACTCTCAAGCACCTGAAAAAATGAGAATAATAATGCAGATTTCTGAGGAGAAAAGGTTGGTCAAGTTGTTGCAGTAGCCTGACACCTGGGCTTTATGAATATATCCATATAAATCAAGGCTTATGAATTGCTTTTATCTGCATATAAAGGTCTCTTTAAAATTATAGTAAGTAGTTTCATTTGAAGCAGCCAGAGGTTCAATGTTAGCTCATGGTCTTCTCCACTCAATGAGGAATGCAGAGAATGTAGAGAGCTACATTTTGCACTTTCCTACTTTTCTGAAAATTTTAAAAGCACTCACACACATATATGAAACAACTCTTTAACTCAGAGAAAAGGGAAGCAGATTTAGACACCAGACCTCTGATAACCCTGGATATGAACACCCTCTGCCTGATCATGGACTGAACACACTGTTCAAAAATACCAACCCACATGCCAAGCGTATTTTGGCTGATCACCATTTATTAAACCAGTGAACAGAGAGGAACATCATGTTGATAGTAGAGGTTCTTTCAGGTTACTCCAGTGTCAGTTGCAGTGTACACACTGTGAAAACCCTAAATAGCCAGTTATAAATATAAAGAAAACCTAAAGGTAGCACTGTATTAGATAAGAACGATACAAGGAAAATATAGAGCAATTAAATTGGGCTAAAGAAAAATAGAGAGAGATTGATAACAGCAGTCAGAAAAACAAACAATGTCAAATTTACAGTCACTCCCAAAGTTGCTGTAATAGAAATAGTGCTTTCAAACGATTAATCGCATCCAAAATAAATTTTTTTACATAATATATGTGTGTATACTGTGTATATTTATAATGTATATATAAATACAAACACATGCATGTATATATTTAAGAAAAATATGTTATTTTTATATATTAAATATATTTATATATAATATAAAATACAAGAATATAAATATGTAAATGTATATACATGTAAATATTTTCAAAATATATACTGTATGCGTGTGTATTTATATATACATAATAAATATACACAGTACACATACATACTGTATATTATGTAAACAAAAACTTTTATTTTGGATGTGTTTAATCGTTTGACAGCACTAATTAGAAACAACCTCACAACAATGTTAACCTGTTTTTTTTTTTGTTTTTTTTTTTGTTTTATTGATGCAAAGGAAATATAATATAAAGTATAGTGCTATAAATGAAGTTTTAAAAAAAATGAAAATATAAAAAAAACTGCTGGATTTACGAAGCTGATGACCATTGAAACGTACCATCACAGACTGTGAAAAGGTCCATTATAATTTTGCTACCGTAACTATTTTGGCAAAATCATTATTTTGGAGTGAGACCATGAACTATGCTATTTATTTTAAAGGAAAGTCTGGATGCGAGTCTCTTTATATCTTAAAAGAGCATAACAAGGTGCATCAGGAAAGATGGTAAAAAGTCACATTTAAATGTGTGGTATAAGGTATGTACATCTCTTTGCACAAACAAATCCATTCAAATTGCATATCAAGTGGCTGGCAAGGATTTTGCAGCTCTTGCCTTATTCTTGTGTGCCAATTCTCAACGGAAAACCCAAAGAGAGGCCCAAAGTAGTCATTTTTATGTTTGTCTCTTTCATTTGGACACCGTGACCTTAGAAATAGGCTTTACTGGCTCAGACTGATATTTCAACTATGTGAAATACTGTTGGGAAAATGACTCAGCTCTTTCCTACAACGGGCTTGCAATTGCTTACAAAGATAATGGTTTCTTGTAGCAGAAATCTTTTTCATAGCAAAAACGTTCACGATTTATGAATCCGTATGTGTAAAAAAAGTAGCATATGGACCAGTTTTGTAAAAACTCATTTAGAGTTTCATATTTTTAACTTAATTGTGAGCTATATAAGCATGCAGAGTCTCACCATTACCTCACCCTGTCTCAGCAATCTTTTTTAGTCTCCAAACCTTCAGTCAAAGCAGGACATTCGCATCCATTTTTCACGATTCTAAAACTGAAGTTATGCAAACAGTAAAGGGCTGAGAGAGAGAGAGTTGGTCTGGGGCAGGAGCCTTAAACAGGCCTCAGAGATGGCAGGAGAACAGTGCAGCATTCACAATCAGTCAAGAACAAGGGCTCTCTTACTGACTGAGAAGGGAACTGGAGCGGAGTATGGAGTGGATTTGTCCATACAGCTGTGATTTCCTGCTCTGCAAAGCACTCTGTAACCATAAAGGGCACAGAAAATGTGTTTTTCCCCAGGTGTTGGCTTTACCAACTCAAAGTTTTCATTTGCTTTTTTATTTCCTGTGCACAAATTACAAACATGTGGTTAAGGATGCATGCACTCGGTTTTGCTATATTCAGTTTCTATGTAAACATATACATCCGTGTATGTTGTCTATCTTTGTTTCATTGCTATCCTGCTATTCTGACGTAGCAGTTTACCTAATGTGATATCTGATACAGTACTTTAGTAAAGCTTTTGTAGAGCTATTTTTAAAGAGGCATATACTGCAGCTGTTGACACCACTTGACACCAGTGCCAGCAGTCCATAGAAACCTATGGCACAGATTTTAGACTACTCTCCTTCGAAAACGAATTCTGAATCTGCATTCAGTTGGACTGTAACAACGCTTTCATTAATTCTAGCTCAGCGGTGGACACCACCCTGTTTACAGTTTGCTTTTGCCAGCACTTGGTCAATGAGCCATTGTTTGAGTCTGGTATGAAGTCATCCAGCAGCAGAAATGGCTTGAAGACTGTGAGTTTGGTCTCTGGCAATTTACATCTCATTTTATAAGGTGCTGGTCCTGGAAAATATTATTCATTTTGTTCCATTTAGCTGGAATTTTTTTTTTTTGCTGAAACTCCCAATCAGAGCTTGCGTGTACATAACTCAAAACTGTCACAATTCTAGTGGTCACAGGCATACGATTTTAAAAATTGTAGTACGCAGATATGAATACAACAATAATGAGACAGAGGAATGATTTCATTGGAAATCACTTTCAAAATTAAACTTTTATTTAAAAACATTGACAGCCAATCAGAATCCATCTAACTCTAAAAAGCTTGACCACCAATTGGTGTGGGCACTAATATTAGTTATAGTTATTAGTTAGCTTTGTTATTAATTATTGTTCTTGGAGTGAACAGGCCTTAAGACATCACAGGAATTGCTCTAACCCTGTTTTTGTCTGGTAAAATTTTGAAAGTCTGTTTTTTATATGGAAGTAGATTTGGAATATACTTCTAAAGTGGACTTTTGGGAACTTTCTGGAATTCATTAAACCTTTTTTAATGAGAATTGACTATATAAGCATGTTTACATAAACCAATGATAGACATAAAATGTAAAAAAATATACTTAAAGTATGTAAAGAGTTTATCATTGAACTGAAACTGATTCAGCAATGAAGAACACATTTTTTGTTCTGTGGACTGAAGTGAGGCCAACAGAAATAGAAGAAAATCCTATCCTCAAGCACTTCAGAGCTGTGCAATCTCAGAGCTACAGTCAACACACACACACACACACACACACACGGGGTAATGGGTTTCTTTCCACTCCCACAAGTCCTGCAGGGTCCTGCAATCTTTCACTGCATTACAGCCATATACGTGAACTCAGTGAACTTAACATACAGATGATATATTTAACCCACAAACCACAGTCTGGTTTGACCCAGGTGTGTACATAAACGTGGATATAGCTAGCCAAGTCAAAACCTTAACCGTAAAATACTCTAAAAATAGATATTAATTCTGTTAGTTCTTATATAAACTAATATTACATTTATACATTTATCAGAGCCTGAATTTTTTTTTTTTTGAGGATACCCCCACAAGCTGTTCTTTGGGGTTTCTATTCCTCTGAGGACATTTTCGGTAATTTTATCTTCACAAACATAACAAAACCTGCCCACACACAATTCCACTCTTGCAGAAAATAAGCAGAGATTGCAAACTGTCATGATGCAATAAGCCCTAGACTTGCACAAGCTATTTAAACATACTAAAGCTCTTTAAATTACACGATTAAACTCAACACTTCTTTTATTTCTATTGACTACTAAATACCATACACCTACATCATTTATAAATAATTGTGATATTTTTTAAGGCCTGTATTATATTTATTTGAAATAAGAAATTATTCTATTCCAAAGCATTAAGCCTGTATTGTACATATGTATAAATCTCACTATGATGACTTTTTAATTTTCTTTTGTAAAGCTGGTTGTGAAGTAAACAAATAAGCTGACCAATAGGAGCATCCTCTCAGTGTCACTCACGTGACAAGGGCATGTCTCTGTCCACCCTATCTTCACGACTAAACACCGTGATCACTAGAAGTTCACTGGCTGCCATGGTCATGTGACCAAATATTTCATTGCTTACAGGGTGGCCTGCACACATAGTGACAGAAATAGCCATGTTGTGACATAGGTGTGCCTTGGCTGTGTGTCTACGCTCCCTGGGAAATGCCTAAATAAGATATTTGATGAGAATTTTGTTATTGTTACATGTATTGGATCAAACAACAAACTGAACCCTATAATGTTTTATTGTAAATTAAATAAAGCACTTATATTTTTTTATTGATATTGCATTTGACCAATACGTAAGTCATATTGAACTTACACGTATAGCGGTATGAATAGCATAACACAAAAATGAATGTTTTCAGTAACTTATGACATAAACACACTTTTCACAGTCAGTCACGATTAATTTACTTCACATGCTCAAGTGTCTAATAATGGTGGGTTGGCAAGGTAAAGTAAGTAGTATTTGGCTGGTCATGTGATCTCCAAGAGGTGGCTCCCATGAGGCTCCATGTAAAACAAAACAGCTTTATTTACACTTTTCTCAAAAGTACCAATTCTTGTGCATGTGGCTTTAATAGAGTAAGAGTATGTTTTTTCAGTAACAAGGAAGGGTATTTCACACTAGCAATGTGCCTGTGATACAGGATATATGAATGCCTTAGCTTCTTCTATTTCTGACTCTAAGCTGTGTCACCTTTAAAAACAGGCAGAGAACTGCATATATCATAATATATATCTCATGAGAGGTCATATAACAGACACTAGTCATTCATGTTCACACATGTGAATATACAAAAATATACAATGAAACAATGAAGCAATGAAACAGACACATGTGAACAGAGTGTCAATGTAAAGAGAATGACTGTTGCACAACCACTCTGGACTACCCTATGACCTGGATATTGACAGAGCAGATGGTGTTCTCTCGACCGGTATTCACAGTAGCAGAGGACTTTGGTTCACCATGACTTTCGCGAATAAAGTACAGCTTGAGGTGCAGGGAACTGGCAGGACTTGTGTTGTGCATGAGTGCAAGGACAGACTTTTGCCAGGGAGTAATCAAATTTGAAAATATTCACCTATAATGTAACTTTATTTTTCATATAACAAATGATGACTTGTCTAGTGTCTGACAAAACTAGGAATATTATTTGCTTACATTCAAGCACTTTTAAATCTGTATCACGTTTGCATTTGCAGAGGCTTGTTTTCAGTTGTCAGGCCACTGCAGTTATTTCCGCCTGAGGCCTTGAGGTCACCGAGATCCGGACCTCAGTAAATTTTTCATGTTCAAAAATAAAATTTGTTCTCTGAATGACTAATTTGCTGTTAAACTCCTCATATGAATGTCTGCATGGCATGTATAATTCAGTTTAGACAGTTTGCAAGAATGTTTAGCGTCTGTGGTGTGAAAATGATCGCTGCAAGATGCTGAAGAGTGAACGAGTCTCGAGAGAGTTGTGAGTGAGGGCGCTGGCACGTGTTGCCAGATCCAGCTATTATAAGCATTTTTGGACTTGTCTTTTCCACTTAATTTGACACTTTAGAAAGTTAATAAAGTACTATGTTGCAGTTTAGGGTCAGCCATATCTTTATCTTATCTTAATTGCAAAATATTTTAAATAATTTCAGTTTATTTTCAGTGGTGGCTCGTCTGGGGAGGCACAGCTTTCCCAAAATTTTGAGGTGAAAATGGGAGGACGATGATTGAATGTTAATAAAATTCACAATTAATTTCAGTTCATGTCACAGAATGTGTATTTTTTGTTTGTAATTGCCATAACATAAAGTTGGAAAGCGCCGCTTGTCTATTGCGAATGTGCTGAATCTGCTGATGTAATAGAGTGGTGGAACTATGATGTCACTAGGCGAAAACCCAGAAGCGAGTTAGCATTTTAGCATTTAAGCACTTCCGGTTCCATCGACCCAGAGTCAATGGGTTTTTGAATGGGATTTTAGTTAAATCCCGTAAATAAGGTCCGTGGTTCACACAAGCTCAAGATACTTTCACGTTTAATTCTGCGACATAAAACACACCAGTTACACCCCACTCGTGAATTTTTAAAATTGTTACGTTTCTTAAAAAAGACGGTTGCTAACAAGTTGCTAAATGGGACTACAGGCGCTGTCGGAGACATTCAACGTCATCACGCCAAACAGTTTATCAATTTACAGTATTTTCCAGTCGTAGTATAATTTGTAATACAATTAATTGTAGAAGAACCAATGAATAGTTTCCTGTATTTTATATTGTTGTCGACAATGTTTTTTTGCTCTGCCCCGAAATGCAACACAAGTCTTCGGATGGAAGAAGCTTGTTTTATCGCTTTCCTACTAATACAGAGTCTGGATTCGTACCATAAGGTAAACTCATATTACGATTATTCCATGTAAACACCACATTTACCGGCTTTACGTGGTGACAGTGAAACTTTAATGATGTATAGTGCTTAAAGCCACGTTAAAATGAAATGTTTGCGGCCACATTAGAAAGAATATAGATTGAGGATTTCCTAGAAGCAAGGATAAAATAACATTTTGTGTACCAATCCTAACAAAACAATAGCTGAAATGTGGTAGGCTACTTTATTCACTAAAATAAGTTTAATCTTACCATATCCAAAAACTCGCTCACTCTGCTGATATTTAATAGATTAAATGCACTAGAATTTTATTGAATAGTACGTGGAGACACGTTTTTAATTAAAATATTCATATCAATCAAGGATTTATTGACTTTTAATGCACCTTATTTCGAAATGTACAGAAATACGTGCTTTCAAATGTCCTTTAATTATGATTATTTCATTTATTCACTATACTATTTATTACTAATATCTCATTTCAGTTTTAGTTTGGCTCTAGTTTTGTATTTATTCCAGTTTATATGAAAAGGTTCATGTAGCGTGGATTAAAATTCATATACAGAGTAAATCCTTTTCACTGAACATGTTAAAAATAAGTTTGAGAAAGTTGTCGGGAGCGCGGTGGTGGTGGTGACGCTGAAGGCAAGCGACCATGGTGGTGTAGTTTGTTTATAGCCTAAGTTTAGCTTTTAAGTTCTGGCGCTTGTATTTAGGCATCAAAATTCATCAAAGTTATATTATTTTGTGAAGATTATCTTGAAAAAGTGTAAGTTTCATGAACTTTGATTGAACACAGAGCTTATTTTTTGCGATAATCCAAAAAAATCTATGAAAAAAAATCTATCCAAAAAATATTTTTCCCTATGGAAAAATCCCATTGGTCTTTTGTCGAGGGAACCAGCGCGATGCTAACGCTAGTTACGTATGTAACTGTGGTTCTGTGAATTCCAGATGACTGCCAGAGGCGGTGCTAAGCACTAGTGGATAATCGCTGCACCAGCTAGATAGGTCGAGAAAACAAATAACAATAAAGTCACGTCATGACGTCGACAGAGATGCGAGGATATAAACCACAGCAGCTCGATGCCCAGCCTCGGAATGCTTTCTCACGCATTCCAAATGACGAGGAACTCTGGCGGTCATCCGGAATTCACAGAACCACAGTTACATACGTAACTAGTTTTTCATTCCTCCTGACCACCAGAGGCGGTGCTAAGCACTAGTGGATGACACATACCAACACAGTCATGAGGAATGTCACCCACCTGCAAACATCAGAGATCTTCCAGAAGGACTGCAGAACTCACATCATGGGAAGCAGCCACGTTCACCTTGTAGAACCGTGCAAAGGAACATGGAGAGGATCAGGTAGCAGCTGCACAGACTTCCGCCAAGGAAACTCCCCGTAAGGCGGCCCAAGATGAAGAGACAGCTCTAGTAAAGCGACAAGTAACACCCACTGGTAAAAGCTGATTAGAATTACAATATGCTAGCTTTATCACCTCAACAATCCAACGTGACATTCTTTGCTTAGACAAGGGGGTGCCCTTGCGTACCTCACCATAACAGACAAATAACTGATCCGTATGTCTAAAAGGAGCAGTAGACTTAACATAGCATCTCAAAGCCCTTACAGGACAGAGAAGATGAGACCTCCCCCTACCTGCATCGGAAAGAGAAAGAGGAGGTTGAAAAGCAGTCAAATGAATAGACTGATTCACAAATTGTGGTGACAAGACCTTAGGGAGAAAGGCTGGATTAGGCCGAAGAATGACCCCAGAATCCTCAACACGGTGCACTCACTGACAGAGCATGAAGCTCGCAAACGCGTTTAGCAGAATCAATGGCTAACAGGAAAGATACCTTCAGGGACAACCACTTAATATCCATAACATCCAATGGTTCAAATTGTGGTGTGCAAAGAAACTCTAGAACAAGTGGCAAATCCCACACAGGAAATGGAGTAGAACGAACAGGTTTTAAACGTCTCGCTCCCTTCAGAAAACTGCATACAAGGTTGTGAGATCCCAAGGATGCACCATCAACCGGGGCATGATAAGCAGATATGGCCGCAACATAAACCTTTAAAGTAGAAGCTGCCTTGTTGTCATTAACAGATGCTGCAAAAAACTCAACACTTTCGGAACAGTACAATGAATTGGGTCAAATCCTTGATCCCCACACCAAGAGGAGAAAATCCTCCACCGAGCAGCGTAAAGCTGTCGTGTTGAAGGAGCCCTAGTGTTACCAATAGTGTTCAGTACTGCCGGCTCACAATCAGTTAGCTGAGAAGTGGACCCACTGGCCAAACCCAAAGCTGGAGACGAGCTGGATCTGGGTGCCAAACACGGCCATTCAGCTGAGAAAAGAGGTCCTGTCTGCTGGGAAGCTGCCACGGTTCGCCCTGTAACAGACTCAGAAAAAGAGGAAACCATGGTCTGGCTGGCCAACGAGGTGCCACTAAAAGCACCCTGTGTTTGAACAGGAATATTCAATGTAGGGTCTCCCATAGAAGTGGAAAAGGAGGGAACGTGTACAACAGGCAGTTTGGCCACTCGTGAGCTAATGCATCCTGTCCCAATGGGCTGGATGTCTCGGTCCTCACAAACCACCAGCGGCAATGCGTGGTTAGCTCCGAGGCAAATAGATCGACCTCTGCCCTGCCGAACTATTGCCATATCAGCTGCACCAAATCTGGGTGAAGCCTCCATTCGCCCGGAAGTAGTAGATCTCTGGACAGAGCATCTGCCACTTGATTGTCCAATCCTGGGAGATACATTGCCTTTAATGAAGCCGGTCGGTCCTGAGACCATCTGAGGATCTTGCGAGTTAGCTGTAAAGAAGCAAGAGACCTGGTGCCACCCTGGTGATTTAAATGAAAGACTGTAGACGTGTTGTCGGACCGGACAAGCACATGGCGGTTTAACAGATGTGGTAGGAAGCGTCGTAGTGCTAGATACACTGCCTTCAGCTCTAGAACGTTGATATGTTCTAAGGCCTCCTTTGCTGACTAGTGACCACCAATCCCCCTCTGATTCCATGTTGCCCCCCATCCTGTTAGCGAAGCATCGGTTGTGATCACTTCTCGATGAGAAGGCACCACCCCTAGCGGCACTCCAGCCCTCAGAAACGTTACCCGTTTCCAGGGTTTCAGGGCTCGGACACAGGCAGTAGTGAAAACAATCATGTGATAACGATGTCTCGTTGAGTTTAGCCCTAGGCTGTTGTTCCACCTTTGAAGGGGCCTGAGGTGTAGCAACCCTAAGGGAATCACAGATGTGGCAGCAGCCAACATCCCCATTAGTTGTAGAAGGACAACATAAGGTATCCTTGCTTCCATGCGGAAACGAGTCAGTAACTGAAAAATACTGTCTGTCCGAGTGTGAGACAGTGTAGCAGACATTGTGATAGAATTGAGCGTTATTCCTATGAAGGTTATGGTCTGCTCTGGAACCAGATGACTTTTTGTGTCGTTCACAGTAAGGCCCAACTTCTGTATGTGCTCCAGAACAATCTTGGTGTCGCATAGAGCATGCACTCTTGTTGGGGTGCAGAGAAGCCAATCATCTAAATAGGGCAGAATCCTCATGCCCTTGGACCAAAGTGGAGACAGGGCCGCACTCATGCATCTCGTAAAAACATGAGGAGCCAGAGATAGCCCGAATGGCAGGACTCTGAACTGATAGACCTGACCCTGAAAGCTGAATCTTAGGAATTTCCTGTGGTGGAGAGCAATGGGAACATGGAAGTAAGCATCCCTTAAGTCTACACTCACAAACCAGTCTCCTTTCGTCACAGATCGAAGAACGTCGACTGTGCGCAACATCCGAAAGGGAAGACGCTTCAAGAACACATTGAGGCGTTGCAGATCCAAAACTGGACAAAAACCGCCATCCTTTTTTGGAACGAGGAAGTAAGTTGAGTAAAAACCGTCTCTTTGTTCGAGAAGCGGAACTTTCTCTATGGCTCCTTTCAACAACAGCGAACGAATTTCCATGGAAAGGGCCATTAATCTGGTTGAATCCTTGACGACTGTCAGAAGAATTCCTGAAAACCTTGGAGGCCGGCGTCGGAACTGCAGACTGTATCCCTTGTTCAGAGTCGTCAGAACCCAGGGGTCGGATGTTGAATTTTCCCAGCAATGTAGGTGCGCTGCAGTGAAACGGCCAACTGCCAGCCCAGGAACTTCAGGGTTTCGGGTTTCTGCCCTTTGGACCTGTGGGGGGGGGGTGCTGACCCTCCTTGATGGTGGTGGGGAAAAGGGCAACGTGACTGAGTCTCTTCAGTCACTCTATGTCGCTGTGGCGTTTGAAGTTGCGGACCGTTGTGGTGACGTAACCGCTGCTCTGAGCTTGAGTAGCGTGGGTGAGCCGGTGTCGATGGCATCCTAAAAGAGGGAGCCTGTGGGGCCTGAGTTAACTGTCATGTGGCCTCCGATAACTTCATTCTCTTTTCCAGTAGTTCAGAAATGTTGGGGCCAAAGAGATGTCCCGGTACAATTGGTAGTTCTCTCAATGTCCTCTTACAATCTTGCCTGAGCAAGCCATACCTGGCGTCTTGCTGTTAAAAGGGTCGCCAACAGTGTCCCAAGTTCACGAGTCACATGACCAATAGGGCAGTCTGTAAAAACTGAGGCACAGAGGGGTCAACATTTGCTGACTCCAATGTTGCGTTTACAGGCAAGCAGTAGTTGGCAAATAGTATTTTCTGCTCGGGTTATATAGGCTACGGACTCATATGCTTTTTTCAGAAATGTGTCAATACGACCACATTGCGCACTTGGGCAGCACACATTGCCTCTAAGCGCTTCGTCTGATGATACCACCAAAGCTGCTACCGGCTGTTCAATTTCAGGTGCCCGACCCACCCCAATAGAATCAGCCTTAGCCATTGAGGCCAGAGCGCGGACTGACTTTGACCTCCAGGTGCATTGGAGCTCGTTAATGCACTGGAGAACTCAGTAACAAAATCCTTACATTGTGGCATGGTAAACGTAGTATCAGCATTTTGTCTGAAGAACACATTAGATTGAGCAGGCTGAACAGATCTATCAAGACCTAAAACGAGCCGTTGCCATCTGCAGAATTGAGAGAATGTCATCAGGAGAAGGCTGGCTGCACTAGATTGATGTACAAACCCACCGCTTGAACCACCAGCAGCGGACAGGCTGGAGAGAGCCACCTGTGGGGGGCCAGATTGCAAGGCAGGATCCACCAACTCTTCATCAAGGAAATGTGAATTAGATGCACTCATGGAGAGAGCATCTAAATCGATCATATGTGGAGGCTGGAAATCACTCTCGTTCACTGAAGCAGTTTTAGTAGGCGCGGTTGGTACTGGGGGTTGTAACGACTGGAGAAGGCGTTTCATCTCTGCTATCTCTGAAGAAAGAGGGGGTTACCATGCATGTAAGACTGTTAAGTACAGCCGTGTTTCTTATTTGTTACCATGTAAATACACCTCAGGTACCTTGTGTTACCACTCATTTTACCACTCATTTGCCTGTAGGTACAAGATATTTACCATGTATGTACCAGGGAAGTACACGTACTGTAAAATAAAGTGCTATCGACATGTCTATGCATTCATACATGGTTACCAAATTTTAATTACTAAAGTTCTATCATTAAATAATGATAATACTTGATTATCATATTATAATGCTTGACTGACTGATGTTAAGAGTGTACTTTCAGATATTTAAAAAGCTGTGCCATTCTACAAACATATACAGTATTATACAAATATATATATATATATACATATCAACCCATTCTCACTCCTAAGGCGTCAAAAACTGAAGCATGGTCAAACGCCTTTCGCGTCACTATGAAGACGCCAAAAGTGCCCCTAGGCGTCAGTATATGACAAAATAGGATCTCCATTGCTTTCAATTGCTTGCTTTATGCGTCAGGTTAAGACGCTTATGGAAAATGACAACACGTTCTCCTCCGTTGTTTTCAGTTGTTTGTCTTAGTTTAATGGTTTGCATGCATTTGTAAAAAATATAAATAATTTTATATACATTTATAGGAGCACATAACCCACCCCTACCCTAAACCTACCCACTTCTGAACAACATAAAACACGTAACATGCAAATATAAGTGCAGTCGCCGGTATTTATTGCAAAAACTGACCACAAGCAGTATAAAAGCATTACAAACAAGTCGTGTTGCATTCCAAGTCTTCTGAAGCCATACGAAGTCTTTATGATAAGAAGAGAGCAAAACATAAGGTTTTAATCGCTGAAAATGATCCCGCTCCGTTAACGCGCTCACATCTCATTCAAAAAGATACTCCAGTCCAGTAGCATGATGCAATTGGTCACGAGACACAGAAGAGCCAATAGCCTGTCAGAACAGCATAACGCAATCGTTCACGAGACACACAAGAGCCAATAGCATTTCACAACCAAGGCTGACATAAGGCTTCTTCTGACAGCATTTTTTGAATTCGCGCACAGACTGCAGCACACAGGATGAGTTTAACGGCGGAAGGAGACGGCGATCGCGTCTATTCCTCTCACAAATCAAATGTTTTGCCTTGGAAGACTTGGAATATTCATATTTTTTTTAATAAATTATGACGGTAGTTGTATCTACCTGTTATATCTTGTGTTTTATTGACAAATGGTAGGTTTAGGGGCAGGGGTTGGGTTATGTGCTCATTAATGTGTAAATAATGTAATATAAATAAAACTGTTGTGGCTGTTTACATTGAAAAATCACACCCCAACATGTATGCAATAATGGCAATGTTATTACCCAATATATAATTTAATTATGACGATAAAATTCCCAGTATGGCGTCGGCATATTGACGCTAAGGGTTTCCTTAAAGCAACGGAGGACCCTGCAAGTCGAAAAATGATAAGGCAGGGATCGCCAACCCTGCTCCTGGAGAGCTACCGTCTTGCAGATTTCAGTTCCAACACACCTGTCTGAAATTAACAAGTAGCCTTGAAGACCTTGATTAGCTGGTTCAGGTGTGTTTGATTGGGGTTGGAGCTGAAATCTGTACCTTGAGCGTCAAAAAGCGACGCCAAGTGGTCCTGACCAAGCTTCAATATGTGACGAGTTGGGTGTGAGAATGGGTTGTATATATACATATAAATAGTATATCAGTGTGGCAAGTAAACTAAAAAAATTACTAGCCAATGGCGATTCAATTGCCAAGGTGTCCGTAGAGGGTTGATAATAATAATGATCAGCAGGGATCCCCAGACCAATACAATTAGCGTACCTCCTCTATTTTAAAACCCACGAGCCGCCACTGTTTATTTATATTTTTTAATCGGTTTTTGTTTGTTTTCATAGCAATATCTGGCAACACTGCATCGCCGGCACTTAAAATGACAGTAATCAAATAGACAGGTTATTGCTGACAGGATAGCACATTCGTTAAGGGAAACTGTATCTGTCAGAAACGTTATCAACGCTGTCAAAAACAGTAGCATTAACACTAGTAGGCCTACACAGATCTGTAGAACAAGTAGGTTACAGAATGAAATGAAATTGTACATTGTAAATGTATTGTAAACACAAACACTAGCCATGAAGTAGTATTTAATATAGTAGTTAAATTTTTACAAATCATGCTAAAAACATTCATAAGGGCACTAGACAATGCTATCAGCAACATAGCAATGGTTATTAATAAAAACTATAACAGTAATATGTATTGTTGCATGAATAATAAACAGCTGACAAAATCCACCCCTAACTATAGTAAAGTATTAACAAATTTTGATGCAGTAAATAGGGTACGATTTAAAAATGATCATCCCTCCAAAACAGAGAAAACATCTTTCACAAACATCTAACATGTCTGTCTCTTTTAAAGGGTTTATAATTTATATAATGAGTTGTATTTGTAGGGTTTATCACAATTCTTTAACACCCCATCCAAACCCAACCCCCTACCTCACTAATTTTCAAAGCCTGGCTACGGCCATGATGCTATGGGACAGTAATGAAGCCATATTTCCTCAGTTAATAAAAATAAGTGTTGTTTGAGCTGATTGCTTCATGTATGTCACAAAGCACGGTACACACAGCTGCTGAGTAACAACAAACAGGTTTATTGAAGGGAATCAGGATCGGGAGTGACCAAAAACAGGTGAGTGAGCAAGTTAATGTGAGGTTCAGATTGCTTAGCTGTGGTTGATGTAGTGTCTTTGTTTGCAGGTTCAGATCAGTGGTCAAAGGCTTCGAGGGACAATCGGCAATGAATCCAATGGGTAAACTTAGGGGTACGTAGCGATCGTAGAGTGAGTCCAGAGCTGTCCATTCAGTGAACAGTAGACCAGAAAATGTGGGATATGGAAGTGTGTGTGTTTATAGTGGTGTTGATTGGTGTCAGCAGGTGCGTGCAATCAGAAGTCAGGTGATTGTGATCGGGTGATTGTGCTGGGTGGTGACTGTTGTGATGGTGACTGATCCCTGACAATGTATGATCACCAGTTATTTTCATTCAAGTTTTACATTGTAAACAAACTAATTAGAACTAACTCAGGAAAGTGATACAGGTTTGGAACAACATGAGTAAATTATGACAATTTTCATTTTTGGGTTGTGAAAATTACATTAAAAAAACGACAATTTCATCCTAAAGTGTGCTGTATTTTTTAAATTTTATTAAGAGATTTAAAATTAAAGTTTGAAGCTGTGATTTTTGATTGGACTTCTGTCTTGCTTTTAATTGTATACTGTATTGTTATCTGTTTTCTTCCGTTCATCTATTTAAATATTTACCTTTATGTGACTTAAAGTGCAGATTCTCATTCACAGTCAACAAGCTTTCCTAAAACTTCAATGCCAAACTGGTGTTTCCTTCACAAAAAGCAAATCTAGTTCTCAATTATTTCTATATTGAAAATGTACATGAAACTGTGTTTCATAAAAGTAAATAGGATGACTAACTGAAGAACAGAATGGGTTGTAGGTGCACTGCACACAGCTGATATATGAGTCATGACACTAGCTCAAATATGAACTTTTGCAAAACACAATCTCATGTTTTGTGTCTGTATATTTTTGAGTATTTTGTACTGTAGCATTCTCTGTGCAGGGTGCGTTGAGTACAGTGTTTGATGTAGATCGCGTAGATTACAATTATTCACTAAGAGCTATTTTTAAAAGAGTTTTTGAGGCAATTCTTTTTGTACAGAATGCAGAATTTGGGTTTTAACATATTTCCCTGTAGTTGTTGTCAATTTCACCGTGATATGTACATCATGTACAGTGTGTTAGACATATCCCACATAAAAAAAAAGAGATAAAAACACACATCTCCACCCCTTCAAAACAAACATACACAGTCAAAAACCTATGGATTACAGACTATTGATTGAGACCTGTTGGCCAACATGGGACAGATTTCATAGGAAACTACTTTGGTTGAACATTGCATTCCTACCATATAGCACATTTAGTGACAAACACCCCTGACACTTAGTGCAAAACTTTGATGCTATACCATAAACCAAATGACCAGCAAACCCGTGTCTGTAGACTGTGAGTGTGAATTTATTTTACAAGAACACTCTGGTCCTTCTGTCAGTGACACACCCCTAATTACATGCAGATCAAAGAGAATGCTGTGATTTCATGGTAATAGCTCTTATGAACTCCTTTTTTTTTTTTTTTTTTTACTATCCAGTCACGACCCCAGCAGACTAATGTCACGTACGCATAATGTTTGTTTACAAGTCTTTGCTCAATGATTGCAGTTTGCAGATCAATTTTCAGTTTGGTAAATTTAAGATTAATCTGAGGATTAGTAATGTTCCTCTGTATAGGTGTATTGGCTGTATAGGAAACTTTTGAATTTTTTACTTTCTATGTAAAGACATACCATGGCCATGCTTGCAATAAGATTATAATTATAATTATTACACTTACCCATAGAACAACCCTAAACTTACCCGTAAATTAAAATAAATTTATTTAAAAATAAATGTAATTTTTCAGCAATTCAAACATTTTCAGACAGATCAGAAAGGCACACACACTTGTTGGAGCCAGTAGCGTTATGGGTATTGCTCTGACATGTAGAACAATTATGATGACCCAAGTTCAAGTCAGTTATACAACATTTATATGTATCAAGTTAGTTGTTTTATGATTGTGATAATATTATATTATTATATTATATATACTATATATTATTATTATTTTGAATTAGTTTTTATTTTTATATTTATTTTATTTAGATTTTTGTTAAAGTGTTTGTGTATTTGTCACTTGTATTAGTTTTTAAATTACAACCCGAATTCCAGAAATGTTGGGACGTTTTTTTAAATTTTAATAAAATGAAAACTAAAAAACTTTCAAATCACATGAGCCAATATTTTATTCACAATAGAATATAGAGAACATAAATGTTTAAACGGAGAAATTTAAAAATTTTATCCACTAAATGAGCTCATTTCAAATTTGATGTGTGCTACAAGGTCTCCAAAAAGTTGGCATGGGGGCAACAAAGGGCTGAAAAAGCAAGAAATTTTGAAAAGATTCAGCTGGGAGAACATCTAGCAACTAATTAAGTTAATTGACATCAGGTCTGTAACATGATTAGCTATAAAAGGGATGTCTTAGAGAGGTAGAGTCTCTCAGAAGTAAAGATGGGCAGAGGCTCTCCAATCTGTGAAAGAGTGCGTAAAAAGATTGTGGAATACTTTAAAAACAACGTTCCTCAATGTCAAATTGCAAAGGCTTTGCAAAACTCATCATCTACAGTGCATAATATCATCAAAAGATTCAGAGAAACTGGAGAAATCTCTGTGTGTAAGAGACAAGGACGAAGACCTTTGTTGAATGCCCGTGTTCTTCGGACCCTCAGACAACACTGCATCACTCATCAGTATGATTCTGTCATTGACATTACTAAATGGGCCCAGGAATACTTCCAGAAACCACTGTCGGTAAACACAATCCGCCGTGCCATCTGCAGATGCCAACTAAAGCTCTATCATGCAAAAAAGAAGCCATATGTGAGCATGGTCCAGAAGCGCTGTCGTGTTCTGTGGGCCAAGGCACATTTAAAATGGACTGTTTCAAAGTGGAAAAGTGTTCCATGGTCAGACGAGTCCAAATTTGACATTCTTGTTGGAAATCACGGACGCCGTGTCCTCCGGGCTAAATAGGAGGGAGACCTTCCAGCATGTTATCAGCGTTCAGTTCAAAAGCCAGCATCTCTGATGGTATGGGGGTGCATAAGTGCATGTGGTATGGGCAGCGTGCATGTTTTGTTTTTGTTCTTGCTTGTTTATTTATATAGCACAGTTTAATACAACACCAGGTGGCCCGAAGTGCTTCACAATATCACAATAAAATTACGTAAAAACAAACATAGACAACAATAACATAACAACATGCACTGTAAAACCTAACAGTTAGGGTAACTCAAACCGATTGAGTAAACCGATTGCCTTAAAAACCTGACAAGTTAGGTTAACTCAAACCGTTTGAGGAAACTTATTGTCTTAAAATATTTACATTTTTTTAAAACTAATAGTTATGAGTACTCTGAACTTATTTCAGTTGAGTTCACTAAATAAGATATATGCCCAACAAGTCACGGTAATTCAAACCGTTTGAGTAAACCGATTGCCTTAAAAACCCAAGTTAGGATAACTCAAACCATTTGATGAAACTTATTGTCTTAAAACTTTTAAGTTTTTAAATCTAACAATTATGAGTGCGCTGAACTTATTTCAGTTGAGTTCAGTAAAATAAGACATACATTGCAGTTAAGTAATTAAGTGATTAATTAAGTGCTGATTGAGCATTAGTGATGAACACCTGCTGTTAACAAACAGAATCACTGACAGAAAGAGAAACACAAGAACTACAACTGACTTTAGACACGCTTAGATGAAATCAACTGAAATAAAATACATTAAATCTCAAAATCTGATTAAACAACCCCACAAACAGCATCACCAGCTCCACTTATTAATAACCAGACTGACTTTATTTCTGTCAGACATCTGCAGAAGATCTTATTGAGAATTAACTAAGGTTTAGATGTTGATTTATTGTTTCAACTGAAGTAACCATGTTAGAGATCAGTGTCTGCTTTAGTTGGGCTCTTGACCCTTGACTTCTGTGTTAATAGTTCTATTTCCTCTTTTTCTCTGGCTGTTGTAACCATGTGTTTTTTTGAACATGTTTGTTATAACTCAAAAGCCCAGAGGAAATGATCAGTAGTTGGTTGTTATATATTTATAATGACAATCATCTATTAGTGAGCTGATCTCATAGAGATTTAACATAGACTCATCGTGTCTAAATTCTGATTGAATGAACATAGTGATTATAGTAAAAGCGATTCTAAGAGCCACTGGTTCTGTCACGGTCAGTTAATATAAAGGACTTTACAAACAGTTTGTCCACAAAAAGTTTTAATCTATGGCAGCAATTAGACTCACACAGACATCAAGAACCAGCTTGTGAACCTCAACAATGGTGACCATTAAAAAATAAATTTAAAAAAAATAATGCAGCAATGCATGATGGGAGCCATGGATGAGTTTTGTACTATGCTAGTACCCAGCATGCATTGCAAAATTATTATTATTATATTTTTCTAATGGTCACCATTGTTGAGGTTCACAAGCTGATTGTTGATGTCTGTGTGAGTCTAATTGCTGCCATAGATTAAAACTTTTTGTAGACAAACTGTTTAGAAAATCCTTTATATTAGCTTACTGTCACAGAACCAGTGGCTTTTAGAATCGCTTTTACTATAATCAATACATTAATTTAATCAGAGGTTAGACACACAATGAGTTGTGTTTATTCTCAATGAGATCAGCTCACTAATAGATGATTGTCATTATAAATATATAACAACCAACTACTGATCACTTCCTCTGGGCTTTTGAGTTATAACAAATATGTTTGAAAAACACATGGTTACAACAACCAGAGAAAAAAAAAAAAAACTATTAACACAGAAGTCAAGGGTCAAGAGCCCAACTAAAGCAGACACTGATCTCTAACATGGTTACTTCAAATGAAACAATAAATCAACATCTAAACCTTAGTTAATTCTCAATAAGATCTTCTGTAGATGTCTGACAGAAATAAAGTCAGTCTGGTTATTAATAAGTGGAGCTGGTGATGCTGTTTGTGGGGTTGTTTAATCAGATTTTGAGATTTAATGTATTTTATTTCAGTTGATTTCATCTAAGCGTGTCTAAAGTCAGTTGTAGTTCTTGTGTTTCTCTTTCTGTCAGTGATTCTGTTTGTTAACAGCAGGTGTTCATCACTAATGCTCAATCAGCACTTAATTAATCACTTAATTACTTAACTGCAATGTATATCTTATTTTAGTGAACTCAACTGAAATAAGTTCAGAGTACTCATAACTATTAGTTTTAAAAAACTTAAATGTTTTAAGGCAATCAGTTTCCTCAAACTTTTGAGTTACCCTAACTTGTTGGGTTTTACAGTGTGGGCACAATTTAAAATAACTAAACCTGCATCACAACAACTCCTCATTAGTCTTTAAAATATGTGCTTTTAACATAGCGTTAAAAACTGGTAGTGAGTTAACAGATCTAATAGTGTGAGGGAGGTCATTCCACAGTTTTGGACCGGCTCATGAAAAGGCTCTATCTACCCTGTGTTTGTATTTTGTCCTAGTAACACAAAGGAGGTGTTGATTTTCGGACCTCAGAGATCTTGTAGGAGTATAAACTGATACCATACTTGAAAAATACCCAGGGGCCAAATTGTGAAGGGCCTTAAAAATGAAAATAAGAATACGCTCCCCTCCAGACGACGTCTATTTCAGGGAAGGCCTTGTGTATTTCAGCAGGACAGCATGGCTTCGTAGTAGAAGAGTCCGGGTGCTGAATTGGCCTGCCTGCAGTCCAGATCTTTCACCTATTGAGAACATTTGAAACATTTCAATATTTGTTATGTTATCTATGTTCTATTGTGAATAAAATGCTGGTTCATGTGATTTGAAATTCTTTTAGTTTTCATTTTATTCAAATTTTAAAAATGTCCCAAGATTTCTGGAATTAGGGTTGTATATAATTTATTTTATATTAAATCATATTTTAAATCAGGTTTGTTTATTTATTTCTTTATACAGTTTTTACAATTCTTTATTTAAATTTTAGATATTTTAGTAATCAAGTTAAACTAAAAGAAAGAAAGAAATACACACGATGGTAATTTATCATTCTATTCAATTGAATGTAGAAATGACAGTAGGAGAAGAATCAGGACATGACCCAATCAGACTCAAACCTGAATTCCCTTGAGCTCATATGTGCTCCAACCATGCATAGTCCACGAAACCACAGTTCTGACAACACCCAGGTGATTTATAACACGTGGTGTCTGTAATGGAAACTCAGGCCTTCACGCTCTCAATTTCTGCCTGAGTCCACATACCCAGCAGAGCACCCTACTCTTATGTAAGACTGGCAAACGTGCCACCTCATATATGTCAAGGTTCTGTTTTGTGTTTGTATTTGTGTTTGTGTGAGTGCCAATGAGTACAAGTGACAGATAAAAGATTAAACATTAAGTATGTTATAGAGCCAGCAAGAGAGAGAGAGAATGTTTATGTGATAGAGACAGAATAGCGGGGGAAGGTCAGTGGTGGGTTGTTCATCTACAAAGCATCTGCTTCCACAACATTTGGCTTCTTCCCTCAGTTTAATGACCCACATACACTCCATTAGCCAACAGATAACCAGCTGCCCCATACAAATTTACCAACAAGGGTCTTATGTTAACATAGACTTTGCTCTCATAACAAACCGGTTCCAAATCTGCAAAATACTCACTCTTGCTTACCCCCCATTTAACACGTCTTTCTAGATTTCCCTTCTTTCTTTGCATTTCTTTTGCACACACACACACACACACACACACACACACACACAAAAAAGTGTTATAAATTGAGAGTGCTGGAGCTTGTTTTCACAACCTGTAGCTATTGCTGTGCTACTGAATAGAGAGTTTATCACACAACAATCCTTATCAACAATCCAATGCAATTATTTTATGCAAATAAAAGACACTTTGTATAATTTGCCAATTTCAATCAATTAATTGCTTAACAGAATGAATTGGGTCATTATTTATAGAGCTACGTGGACAGAGCAGGTCATTAAGACTGGGGTCATGGACACCCACTGAGGCATGAACAATTCATTATCCACCATTAACAGACTCAACTGGTTATTTGCTTGAATAGTCTCACACAGAGCAACAAACTCACACAGACTCACAGACACCTATTTCTGAAAACATGTATGCTTACACAAAAATAGACTAAGCAGTTGTTAAATAAGGGGTACCATGGTCCTGAAATCAATAGAAAACTTATCAGCTACTCCATAAATTGACACACACAGCCGAACTCTGATTATCATATGAGCATGTGACTTTAGCTGCAAGAGCAGCTACTCACGGGGCACAAATGTCAATGAAATATCATTAAAAGTTGCCACACTCCTTCTAGAACCCACATGATATAATTATTCTCAAGATTCACCAAAAACTTTTAAGAGTGAAATATGAGGTGGAAAAATGAATTTATTTATTTATTTATTTATTGCTAACATCTTTTAAATATCTATTAACTTGGCTTCTTTTCAGTTCAATTACTATAAGGTTGATAGGCTATAAAAATAAGCATGTTCATAACTGTGAGGTAAGAATGGAGATTTTTTTTGATGTTGTTTTTGGTACTACTCAAGTAAGAGCAGCCTAATGGCTGTTTAATACACCGATTCAGAAGCCATTTTGACAGATTTGTTTATTCAGTGAAGAATTCATCAGATATTTTTTATATTTTTGGCATGAATGAGGCAATATTTTCACACATTGCACTATGAATTAAGGTGCGGCCACATTTACAATTGTCTGGCGAATTTTCATGGTCATAATCCAGTCGTTCCATGCAATCGAAAAATTCATGTGAGGGTAAAAACTTCCCCACGAAGATTTCGAGTTTGGAGTGTTGACCAACAGGAAGCTATACTTGTTTTGAAAGTGACTTCTGTGTGAGCTATACCTTATACATAATTTGCTACACTATTTAGAACAGACAATGGACCTTTTTTGTGCATGCAAAATTTTGCCAAAATGTTGCTAATGTGGCCACACTTTAGTCAGTCATGAGTTTGAAAACCGCTCACCAATAGACTACTTAAACTACATAACTATTGTAACATTGTTTAATGAAAAATGTTTCATTCTGTGTAATCTGATTCTAATAATTTGCTTCTCAGTTTTATTATAAGCTACTGCATGTGACCTGAAAAAGGCATTGTGATTAAGCAACACTCTTGTTGACTGTAACTGAGTGTGGTACTCTACTAGGGTGACCCAGAAACAGGAGAGAGAGTAATTGGCTTCCTCTCCCCACTGAGTATAATGTCACTGAGAAATACATCTCACTTTAGTATCAGAGGGACTGTTCCACTATTAGTGTACTGCAAGTTGTTTTAGATGCAACTGGGGCTATAGGAAAAACTGGTTTTAGATATAATATCATGTTACAATTTTGGTTAAGGTCTATACATCCTCTTTAAATCTAGGGCATATGAAGACTTTTATGTCCTTATATATACTGTATTTAGGTAAAGGAAACCACTTTTAAAGTGTAAAGGAAAAGGGCAGATTTAATGTGGAGTGTTCAGGTAGAGCACTACAATTTATATCTTTACGAGCATTAATATTTAATAATCTTTCAAAGGGGCAACCAGTGCTTGCGATATCAGACTTTAAAGTTCCCACAGCAGAAGATAAAGTATCTTAATTAAAGGCCTAACACCAGTTTAGCTGAAGAAAAAGATACACAAGGCGTTTAGCACTAAATCAGATCAAGTTATCTAATCCAGTGTGTGCAGCACACCTTTAAACTATTGAATTTCAAGACTTTTCGGTCCTTCCATGGACTCATTATTAGCACAGTAACAAAAGAGTCAAATCAAAGGCTGCTACTAACTAATTCTGTGTTTGCACAGACATATTGTATACAACAAAATAAATACATTTTTATGCATCCATTCATCCAGAGCATTTATGAGTTCAGGCACTGATGCCTGGCTCGTAACTTTCCAAAGTTGTTCGATGGGGTTGAGATCAGGGCTTTGTGCAGGCCAGCCAAGTTCTCCCACACCAAACTCATCCAGTCTTGTTTTTATAGACTTTGCTTTGTGCACTGGGGCACAGTCACACTGGAATAAAAAAAGGCCTTCTCCAAACTGTCCCACAAATTTGTAAACACAGCATTGTCCAAAATGTCCTGGTATGCTAAAGCATTAAAATTTCCCTTCACTTGAAGTAAGGTACCTACCCCAACCCCCAAAAATAGCCCAACACCATTATACCTCCTCCACCAAATTTTATAGTCGGCACAATGCAGTCAGGCAGGTAATGTTCTCCTGGCATCCACCAAACCCAGACTTGCCCATCAGACTGTCAACCAGAGAAGCAGTGCAGGGGCGTTGCGAGGGATTCTGTGCCCATTGCACAGAATTTGCTATGAAGCCCCCTCAAAATCTCATTCAGTCCCAAAGGACATCGTAGTGGGCCCCTCTCAGCCTCTGGGCCCTATTACACTCTGTCTTCTTTCCCCCAGGTTAAGACACCCTTGTGGGGTTCACAGCAATGTTCTGAAACATCAGCAAAAACAGGACAACAAAATGCCAAAAACACACATACACAAACTCAAGCAGATTATATAACAGATGCCAATTCAGGTCAAATAACTGCTGTGTCTAGAGATGTTTGAACTTTAATGTGAGTAGTTTTGTTGGTTTTTGGCAGATTTGTAAGAATTTAAGCATGTCAGCATAAAAGCCCAGAGCCAATAAATAATATATGTTAAAAAATATATACTGCAGGCTACAATACACACACAGTTTAGCAAAAGAAAGAAAAGGGATATATCAAACCTGACAAAAACTGAGCCAGTCAAACTGAAATCTTTCATGGTTTCTGAAATCACTCTGGTAAAAGCTGGATTTTGTCTCCCCCTCATGGGATGTAACAGAAGGTGAAGGGGGCTATTATCTGTGATGTGCTCTTTCGCATGTGGGAACTATTTTACACCAGGGTTACACCTATAGTCTTTTTGAGACAGACCCTGGGGTTTATAGTAGACACAGAAGGTGTCTTTTTGCAGTTTAGTGTTCTCATTTCACAAACTACAGGATGAGCACCCCTGCTGGCCCAGGGCTTTTCCAGCATCAACATTAGCTCTGCCATTCAGGTAAGGATCAGTCTTCATCTTCAGTGAGTGGGCAAGCAAAATCTAGTGTCACTCTTTACGCATTAAAACATAAAGTCAGCTTAGACTGGTTTATGTACTTTGACAGTTCCACATTTGTGAAGTAAAGCTGACTAGAAACTCTGAAACAACACGATTGCACGCATTTGTCAAATTTATAACACATACAGAACTGATTGTTTAATTATTTATAGGTGAAATGTCCTGTCATTTCTGGGTTTATTTAATCTGAGATTATGTGTATGTTAATCTTTGATTAATATATTAATCATAACAAGAACTAACATTTTTTCCAGCACTAAGGAAGAATATTTAAATAATAAATGTTGAATAAGTTTTTTAAAGTTTTTTAAATAATACATTTTGAATTAAGTTTTCTTTCTTCGTCTCTCCTAAGATTTTTAAGATCAGGTTTAATCACCTGCAAAACAAATGTGCACACACTGGCTGTGCAGTACAACTCCAACACCTTTTAATGAGTACAAATGAACAGCTTGTTTGCTAAATGAGTGGCTAAAGCATCCGGTTTAATAAAAGGACAGTGACTGGGCATTTCAGTGGTCAGAACAGAAGTTTTTTAGGATGTGAGACAATTTGGATGGAAAAGTATGTCTGAGATGCATCCATGTGCAATGTCTGGCCGGAGTGTGGAGCTGGATAATATTGGTGAGGAGGAAGTGATCCATTAGCTGTGCTGTGAGGATGAACAGGGTTCAGATGCTGGTTGTGGCAGGGAATGAGCTCTGGTGGCATTAACACTAAGGGTCTTCAACCCTTTCCAGGTCAATGACCCCTTGTTGGACATAGACGTGGAGAAGGGACCCCCTGATAGATATAGTATCAAACTGGGTGTTGCATTTAAGCCTGGACTAAAATAATTTGATTATACCTTATTAATGTATGTAATGTTTTTGTGGAAATCTAAAAAGTAGAAAAGTAATATTTAGAAAAGTAATATTTTTAACACTATAAATATATATAAACCAGTTCACTTAGATGTTTAACTGATAAAACCCACAAGAATAAACACATACATGTGTGCACATGCCATATAAATATGTTCTAGTCTTGACCTTTGGCACAGTGGTGATGTCATCTGGAGATGTACCTCAGCACAGCGTTGTGTCATTCTCAAAAGTCATTCTCAAAAAAGAAACGCTGTGGTGATGTCACTCCTATATATGATCCTATTGGTACCATGCGGCTTGTTCCTTAGGTCTAAATATGGAACGTAATGAGATCTCTGACATTAACCTAATGACTTCATGTGAGGAAAAGGTGAGAGAAGTGTAGAGAAAGAAGATGATTGACAGCAGCCTCCTGGATTAAAGAGGTTCCAATTACAGTAGATCATCCATGTTAACAAGATCCAAATGAACACAGTGCTACCAGAATACACCCAGCAATCAGCTCCAGTATCTGGCCAGTGACAGGTCTATAAGAGAACCGTTGTGAGTCATTGGACAGCATTCAAGAGGGAATATGAATGTGACTTTCATGAATGATGTAATTAGCCTATGGATACTAACAGGTTAAAACATACAGCAACAGTATGATGCAACAAAGCAGCAATAAGTGGAGAGGATAACAGATCAAACACCAGTTTGTGTCTCCCTACCCTACCCTCTCCTTATCCTGTTTCTAAACATTTCCTTTTAGATGGCCTTGTGTCGCACTGATAAAGCTAATGGTGACCATCAAAGTATAAAAAAAGATACGTTAAATAAAGCACTTGAATATATGGAACTAAGAATTGACTAGATTGTATCTCTAGATTGGAGGCGGCCCTATGTCAACATCAGCCAATGGTTTGAGCTTAGGGGCGGGGCTGTGTTAACCTGTTTGGAATTCTACTTTTTTTTGTTCTTCTACTAACAAAGAAATCACTTGCTAAAGCTTTGAACACTACTAGATATATTTGCTTGAGGATTAAATGGTATTCCTGTTTTAATCCATTTTAAATAAGAGGAAAACTCCCAGCATTTGCACGTGTTTGTAATGTGCTTTCCTTTTATTCAGTAATGGTTTAATGTTGGAGTGTTAGCAGGGGGTGGAGGGATTCAGTCTCACTTTCTCTGTTTAACAAATGAGCTGTGAATTCTCCAACTCATCCTGACTGAAAATAGAGTTGTGATATACCATGATGAAAATAGAAGACTAAAGAGAGAGAGACAGTGGCAGGCGTTCTTTGTTTATTTACATATGCGTAATGAACGTGAGTGTTTGGGACATATTTATATTAGGATTTATTGTTGATTATGTAGATTTCACATTTAAAGTATTTTGGGGAACCGATTCCTTTTACAGTTTACAAAATCTGCAAACACATGCAATGTGACATCCAAACAATTTATTGCTGACATGGTTTTTCCAAAATCCTAAATTTTAAAGACTGAAGTTTGTAACTATAATAAATGTCGCTGGGCATATTTGTTTTTATAGACACTTACATATTTGTGGTTAAGTGTGTTTTGTCTTTGCCCTACATGAAGTATTTTTGACCTTCTCTTCTGTAAGATGAACAGCAGGGCCAACAGACAGCTGAACAAGTGATGCACAGACTAACAGAGGAATGCATGTCACATTCCACTTCCTTGTGCATGAGTGGGGGAGAAAAAAGTGAGTGAGAAAGAGAGGGGCAGGGAGCGGTGCATAGAAACAGTCTAAAAGAAGGCACATTCCTGTCTTTGTTTTCATTGTCAGATTTAAACTCGCACTAATATCATCACATGCTTGAAATGGTGTTCAACAACTTAAAAGGTTTTAGTCCTTCAGGCTACATTAATAGGAGTATAAATTACTTCATAATGTTTTCAGCTAAATTTAAGAAATTTGAGGGGGAAAAAATCCACTATTTTTCATATTTTAATGTTCATTAATTAAATAACAATAGGTCATGAACAGCATTAGGAAGCTTTTCATGTACAGTGCGAACATTTACAAGGGGAACACATATATAGCAGGCGGTGGGACGTATAAAAAAAAGAATAAATTACCCCAAGCAGCATCATCTATTAGGAAAAAGACAAGCATTGACATAAAATCTTTTGATTATAGGTTCAAATATACATAAGTGCTTCAACATACAAAAATACATTGTATTTATAATCAGAGCTCAAAGACACTTCATATTTGATTTGCATGTTTTCTTAGTGGGGAGGAAATTGGATTTTGGAGAGCAGCCAGTGGCCTTTGTCCTAAACAACAACATCAAGAATTCCACTGTACTGACAGAGTGCAGATGATTGTTAAGATTCAGTACAACAGATCATGTTGGTATAAAATGAAGGTTTAGCTTGTCATAAGAAACATTTGGACAAATATATTTCCACTATTGGTACGCATGGGTACAATCCACTGAAAATGGTGTTGCCAAGAAATTCAGTCTCATTCTTATTCTATATGCATATTTTGATTAACCGTATTAGCTTACAGCACTGAAGTGACTTTCTAAAACCCACTGTTATGATTCCTTGATTCCAAATCTGAAGTGGAGAACATTGAACAAACCCTCATTTCACCAGCTGTCATCCCCTGAGATGATCCAAAACAAAGTTTCACATAATAATTCACGTAATCCTGTTCTAAATTGAGTACCATGACATAAAATTTTCTGAGGAATATGATCTGGATTGGCAAAGCTCCATGTTTTGAACCATTAGTTCTCACAAAGTATTCTGGGAATGTGCATAAAATCGGTTTGGCAACTTTTTTGCAGTTTGGTGTTCACTTATTTCATGTCATTTTGAGTTTAAATGGAATATTCCTATCATAGGCTACTACACATATATTAAAGATTAACACAGTCATGTAAACAAACTAAAAAGTTAACCTATGACCTTATCTGATCAAATGCTCCAAAATAACACTTAACTAGAATATTTAAAACAACGTGATGATTGAATCTCTAGCTCTCTCCTCACAAACATGTTCATGACTTGATATATGCTGCGTAGTAGAGAAGCACATTGAGAAATATCAGATTTTGACTTTTCTTACATTTTGTGGAAGTAAGGTTAACCAAATGTATTATTGGCATGTCCCTTGCACACTTGTTTTCCCACACAGCACTCAAAATACACTGCAAAATGTATATTATTAACATTCTGTGTGCTGCTTTTAAAAATCAGGTCCCACTTTATGTTAGGTGGCCATAACTACTATGTACTTACATCAAAAAATAAATACAATGTACTTTCTGTGTTCATATTGTATTGCAAAACACTTATGCTGCTATTGAGGTGGGATACAGGAAAGGTTAGGAACAAGTTTGTTGGTATGGGTAGGTTTAAGGGTGGGTTAAGGTCTAAGGAATGGGTCAACAGTGTAATTATAGATGTAATTTCAGAAATTAATTACAGATGTAATTGCATGCATGTATTTTTAAAAATAAGTACAATGTACACATTAAGTGCATTGTATCAAATGATTAATTTAAATGTAATTACATAGTAGTTAAGGCCACCTAACATAAAGTGGGACCAAAATTCAAACTAAATCTGTTGAGGTGAATCGGATTGTTTTATCTCATTTAAATGTATCTGTTTAAACAGGAAACAACAGAATGTTCACAGTTAACAGCCTGTGAGCCAAAGCTGCTCTTAGAGAGATGCAGCTGGCATACTTCAGTCATTTCCCATTCAACTGTTTTTTAAAGATGAGATTTCTCAGTGAATTACTGCATTAAGCATATCTATCTGGCATCAGTTATTGTTAGATCAATTCTATTAAGATAATGATCTGGTTTGGACGAATGTAAGATTTGGCCTTAGCTCGATGTGAAGGAAAAACGCTTACCCAGAGTGCCTTTCAGTGCTGTTATTTTGGGACATCTACAGCGCTCTCATTCAATTCCAACTGAATGAGATCCATCAATACTTCAGATCAGAGCCAAAAACACCATTGGAGAAAAATGAGAGAGTGTGAGGGAAGATGGAAAGAGGCTGAGAAAGAGAGAGTGAGTTTGTGTGAGCGAACGAAAGGGAGAGAGAATGATGACATGAAAAACAGTCACTGAATTTATGAGGGACAATGTGGGCGGTGAGAGCAAGAGAGAAAAGTAACTAAAAGGAAAGAGAGAGAATGTAAAGGTGACACAGAACAGCCACAATACAGCGAGGCATTTGGATTTGCCTTTAGTGCAAACTCTTGGATAAAAACGCCTAATAAAATGACCTAAAATTTAGTGAGACTTCATCTTAAAAATGTCTCCATTTCCCCTCACTCCTGTCACCTGGTCGGGGTGCAGTTTTTGCTTACTGTCTGTGCTAGATTGCTATCAGATAATCCCAATGGGCCGCTCTACGCTGAGGCGTCGTCATAGAGACAACATGCAGAGAAAGCTTTGGAAGAATATAATCATCAAACTTGATACAGTGCCAGTGGGTGGAGCCACAACTGTCAAACAGGAACATGAAGGAGGGAGGAATGGAGGAGTAGAGGCTGAAGCAGTGCACAGGAAGAAGAGAGCAGTCCTGTCAGTCATGGGGCTTTGTGTTGTTGTCTTTCAACGGAGGCACAATCATTCAGTTTTTCTGCTTTTTGTTCATCTCTTGACATCAGTCTGCATGAGATTTCCGCAAAGCTGTAAGTGCTGTTTAACCAAAGTCGATCCTTGGACGGTACTCGAGAACCATGGGATAAGCCTGGGGTAAAAACAAAAGTAAAAATGACTTCAACTTTGAATATTCTGATTTTTCGATCTTTATTGTGGTGAAAAAGGCAAGGACACAAATCTAGGGGCATCGATGTGTCCTCTGATTTTGTGTCAACCTCTAGTGTGTGTGTAACTGGAGAAATATGACTCATAGATTTGTCAGTAGCTACGAGCAGTTTTTTTTTTTTTGCTCCTGCCCCCCACAATCACCACCAACTCAGCGACAGCTGTTCACACTTCTTCACATGAGCGCACACATACACACACACACAGATTCAAACACACCCACGCATTCAGGGTCAAACTAACTTTTCAATAATTTATCTGTCAAAGTTCTAGTCCAGGGGTTTTCAAACTTTTTAAAACCAAAGATACCCAATTATGATGATACCCTTAAGAGGGACCGTCACCCCATCCTAAAATACAATTTATGTATAAAAACCCATTTATACTGTGCGAAAAAAAATTAAGAGTAATATAAAGAAAACATGTTTTCAAAATTAAATAATAAGCTTTTATATTGTCATTCACTAAAGGAAGTTGTTAAAGATTCAATGTAACAGAAGTAGCATTAGTATTGTTTTTTTTTGTCAAATTTGTTTTGTCAATTTTATTATTGACAAAAAAAGTGAAAGGCAGGTTTGTGGTTCATAGATTTTCCATTTTATACTGGCTTTTAAATATTATCTGGGAAAACAAACATTTTTAGTTAGTTTTTTGAACACAAAACTTTATGCAGTTTTGTTTTTGTTCTTACTGTTAATAGAATAAAATAATCACAATTAAATTTTGATATATGACCAGTCTTAAGACAGCAGAATAAATTAATAATTTCAAGTCAAGATGCAATATTCTGAATGTAAATGTTTAAAAATACATTTTGTAAAATTCTCTCAAATTTCTTGCAGACCTCCTATCACCCCTGTGCGGGTCTAAAGTAACGATGCAAACACACACAAACACAAACACATACATACACACACACACACACACACACACACACACACATTTGTTTTTCAATAATGGTGGTAACTTTCTAATAACTTCTGTTGTTTTTATACTGAGCCAATGATATTTCTCATCCTGAAGCCTAAAGTTATCATTGAGTCATTAATAAACAATAAGGATGTTTAAAAAGCCATTTTCCTCCTGGGGATGGTTGGCAGGTCCATACAGTGTAGATGATTTTACGTTTTACTATCCTTGCAGGGACATTCATTCCCAACAACATTGGCAAAACTTAACCCAGACATACTTACGCTGTCACCCTGAAGTCTCCAACGAGTGCGGTAGATGAATTCCAGGGTGTGGTCTTTGCCCATGATCTCTCCGTTACACAAAACATCGAGCTGTAAGAAACAGATACAGAGTCGACAGCAGGCAAATAATAGGCACATAAGTGGTATAGCATGTTGTGTGTTACGTACACATTTAGTGAAACGTCTCAGAAAGAACAACCCTAGAAAAAATTTTCATTGACTGTCAAGTTTCACAACTGATGGGTAGGAGCTCATTTATTAATATCTGTATTGAACTGTGAAAGGAACCTATTAACTCTCAATGCACACACAAAAGCATTTATCTGTGTTGACAACCCTGTGAGACTATAATAAAACAGTATTTTACCTCATAAGAGCTTGGCAGCTTCAATTTTACACAGAGGAACTTCTTAATGGTTCCCACCGTGACACGGGTAGAGCAACGGATGAATTTCTTCATTAAACCCTGTTGCAGAGAGACAAGGAGTGCAAATTATAAATATGCACACACACAACACACATCTTTTGAACACAGATACATACTTTGAACTATACTGTCTACATGTACCTTAACTATGCTTTCTCCTGATTGGCCATTGTTTCGTAGACAGTCCAGACAAATAGCGATCTGAGGATCACTCCTGTGGTAGTCTCCACCTTTCCCATCATCATCCTCTTCATCACTCAGGCGAGCTTTCTTAGCCCTAGGGCCATCTAGAAGATAGACAAAGGAAATCTGTCCTTTAACCTTAAAGTAATTTGGTATATACTGTATGTGTACATGTGACTCTGTGCATGAGAGGTTATGGGTTTTGCGTAGAGAATTGCTAAGCATTACCTTCTCCGTTTGATTTGATCTTATTTTTTCTCCAGAACTCACTTTCCTGTTGTTCCTCCTCTAGTAAATAAACACAATCATTTAAAGAAAGTACATTAAGAAGCAGTTTACAGATATAGAAACCCTTAGCAACCAAAACACAACCACATAAACTACAAAGTGCATCTCTGATGTGCATTATAGAGCATAAAGTGTGTATGTATGTGTATATACACACTCACTCTCTCTTAGTCCAGGCACCAGCTTGAAGATGATCTCCTCCAGGGTCTTATCTAGCCTGCAAAAAGAAAGGCCAAGACACCATATAAAACACAGGAGGACTTGTGTGTGTACTTAATCTGTGCATGTGAGAAATGAGTGTGGGTGAGTTTGGGTACCTCAGCATCTCTAAAGGGTTGGTTTCATGGACTTGTATCCCACATTCCGGACACTCATTACTCTCCTCGAAGTGCTGAACAATACAACTCTTACAAACTAGAGGAGAGCAGAATAAGAAGAGAAGGAAGAACAGAAGAGAAACAAGAGAATAAGTGGATCAGGTCAAAATACTCTGAAACTATCAAACCATTTTCTTTCACTTTTTGATAGATGCATGATGCAGGTCATTGAATTTAAACTAATTAAAAACAATATATAAGCAACTACACTACCAGTCAAAAGTTTTTGAACAGTAAGATTTCAAATGTTTTTTAAACAGGTCTCTTCTGCTCAAAAAGCCTGCATTTATTTGATCCAAAGTACAGCAAAAGCAGTAATATTGTGAAATATTTTACTATTTAAAATAACTGTTTTCTATTTGAACATGTTTTAAAATGCAATTTATTCCTATAATTTCAAAGCTGAATTTTTAGCATCATTACTCCAGTCACAGCATCCTTCAGAAATCATTCTAATATTCTGATTTGCTGCTCAAAAACATTTCAGAATCAAATAAATGCATTTACAACTAAATGTCACCAATACACAATTTATACTTTAAGCCACCAATAAAACTAGAAAATACCATAAATCACAATGAGCAACATCAGCAAAAATTATATTTTTATATCGCTTTGTCATTTTTATTTTTGTTATTTTAGAACTATTTATACACAAATAAAGTATTACTTTTTTCATCATTTTATTTTTTCATATAAATTTGAATTTACATTTTTTTTTTATTGAATATTTATAGTTTATTTAAGCTTTTTTTTTTAATTACCCAAAACAATTTTTAGTTTACAATTACAACACTGGTTTTGTAGTTTTAGTTAGTCACTCCCTTACACTACTGGACTTTTTTTTAAAGGTTATTAGGTCACTTTTAGTGACCCTCTGCTCTAAGACAAACACCCACTGCTTACCCTCACTGCTGTATCTACCGAACATTAGGAGACTTTCAGGTGTGTTACACAAAGAATTTGGATGTTAAGCATGTTAAGTGTGAAACAAACAGATTTTGGAGATAGTAAAGATATGAGGCAGGTCAGATAACTAAGCATGTATGGGCAGGCCATTTTTCCATTACATAATAATCACAAAATATTCTGCTTGTTTTTATTCTCAGAAAGAGAAAAGAAATGGTGCAGAGGACATACAGAGAATGTGTGAGACATGGATGACTTACAAGTGTGCAGGCATTCTGTGACAGCGGTGGGCTTTATCAGGTACCCACGGCAAATTGAGCAGGTGATGTATCGGTTGAAATCTCGGACCAGATGCTTTCGGTGGGTCGCCATCTCGACTCAAAGGTCACAGAGGTCAGGAGATCGCAAGCTAGAGTCACAGCTTTGCCTGTGCACCAACACAGGGTTGCCAGTGTGATTTTGTCATCGCCTCGGTTTTGAGGCAGCTGTAACTCCGATCTGAAGACATTATTGTTGAGAGAGTGACCCTATTTTAAAAAGCACAAATAAAGGTTAATTTTAGGAACACTTGTTACCTGCTTTTAGTGACTTATTTTATTATCTACACATGACAAACAAGAAAAGAATCAAAATTGTTTACACCACAAAGTCTGTTTTGAAACCAATCCAACTCAAACCAGACTTGAGCTGAGCCTTATTAGTCAAAGTGTATCAGAGTTCAGGACTCCTTTCAGTCTGAAGACTCTTAGGAAAGTCCCTGTCAGGAGAGACGGGAAAAGCTAAGGGTGTGTCATTTCAAAAGTTCTTTTGAGTTTTTATTGGCTTGATGTTAAGGTCATGTGGCCACAATATAACCACCAGATTCAGCAAGAATATTGAGGCCCTCTTTCTTTTTTGCATCGAATGCACACACAACAAAGTGAATATTTAAGAGCCTGATTTCAGAACTGACCAAAGTCTCCCAAAAAGTAGGATATCAAACAATATTTTTTTAGTGGGTCAGTACTATGTTGTAGGTTAGCATTATATAAATCAAACAGAGAGTGTTGTACAGTAGCTAAACTGCAACACTCATTTAAAGCAATTTATTAACATTTATTTTAGAAAATATGAGTAAAAACTACTATCACATCAACTGCTTTGGCACTTGACGGAATGTATGCAAGGTGTACGAATATCCCAGGATCTGCTCTGATATTAATGTATGTCTGAACACACTGACCTTTTTGTGACAACATGCCCCAATAGCATGATACTATGCAAGTCGTCACAACCTGCCTATGATAGTAAACAGTTGTCAAAGTCCAACATTTCTGCAATACGTACATGCACTGTTACAGTATTTCAGTAAAACAACGTCATCGGTCAATCATTTCACATGACGACGTAGTCCTTACGATGCTCTCTGCCTTTTATGTAATATACACATATATAAGAGGAGAACAGCAACTCACAGGCTACTACGTAATTAATTACTGAGGAGAAAGGACTGTGAACATCCCTTTAAAACGCACTATAAACCAATGACCTGTTCCTTTGTAGCTTTTAGTGTGCATACGAAACGCGCAGTGTGTCACAGTCCCGTTATCTCATCAGCGCGAGCGTCAAGGACTGCGTGACGTCATCCCCATGGAAATTATAACACATGGCAAGTTCAGCTCGTCTCTCGACGTCGTTTTTACGTTCTGTAATTATGTGTCTATCCGCTCCACCAGAGTGGACTGACGGGCACGCAGCCTCTGTCGTACCACATGACACAATTTCTCCCCTCCCCAAACTTTACACACATTCGGTGCCCCCAAACCGATAACGTAGCGCAGATTCCCACGTTCCGTAGCCATCCGAAATACACTCACCGTTACGAATCGCCTCGCCTCGCTCTGTGCTGGGCCGTTAACGGAGACTGGAAAAAGGCTTTTCCGAAAGCCAGAGAGAGTCAGATCGTTGCAGCCCGGCGGCGAATTGAGCGCGTGCAGGCGGTGCGTGGCTGGTAAACTCGCGGCCGACACGGAACTGGCAGCAGCTCGCGCAGAGAAGGGGCGGGGGACTCACGCGCTTGTTTACGCGCTGCTGTGGATTGATACCAGCGGAGGGAGAGAGCAGTTTGGAACTGTTTCTCACCATTTTAACATTATTAATTTAATCTCTGAAAGTCAATGGGCCACAGAGTGATGGAACTGGGAAAAAAAAAAAAAAATCTATTAAGTTAAAATCTTGGAAATGATGACACACGAAGTTTATTTTTTATTTATTTATTTTTTTAAGTGAGGCTGAAAATAAATGTAAGGGGAAGCTGGGTTAACTTGTCACAGATTGTATTTTTATTATTTGTTTAAAAATACTTTATATATACAAATAGCCTACCTCGACGTGCTACAAAAATCATTAATGCCCAGAAAAAAGTAGCCTAGTAAACAAAACAATTATGATGCACAATTGAAAAAAAAAAGAGCAAACATTCCAACAGAAAATTGCAAATCTGCAAAACAGTTTTGTACTGTACAACAAATATTTTAATTTACATTTATGCAAATATGATGTATTATATTTTTATAAATAAATGTATAACACATAATATTGCTTAGGCTACATAAAATAGTTTATTACAGTTATTAAATATTTATATTTACTGTAATTTTACGAAATAACATTCTTTAAAAAAAAAAAAACTTAATTAATTAGGCTATATAGTTGATTCTTGAATGTCTGAATTTATTGTGTTCACTTGCTTATCCAAGCAAGGATTTGTGTAGCCTATTTATTTTCACTTTGTTCATATGCTTTTTATGGGATTTGTGCAATTTTTGAATGTATGTGTGTGCCCTCTTTTTTAGAATGAGAGAAATTTTTGTTTGTACTGTTGGACAAATGACAATTCATTCATTCATTCATTCATTCAAGAGTTATTGTAAAATATGAGATTAGAATTTATTGAAATGTATTAATATAAAATCATTTAAGACGGTTTTAAACTAAATATTTGAAAACAAGATCACTGCTAGAAAGGACATACATTTATGTAATTTGACTTTTGACTGAAAACCTTAGTTACTGATATAGATTAGACAACTTCCTCTCTGTAACAACTAGACCCAGTCTCCTTTATTTAAGGCTGTCATCTCAGTTTTCAGCCCATGCACTCTGAAACTGTAAGATGCTGCAACCTTCTAGCCCATGTCTATATTATACAGGACACTTGTACTAAAAGGCCCTCACTCTTCCCTTTACTCCAAAGTGTGTGGGTGAGTCCTCTGTGTGTGGGTAAGAGCACACTCTCTTCTGGGTGAATGGTGATACATGTGCATTTCTTAATGAGATACACGTCTCTGTGTTATAGCTTTGAATAATGTAAACACTCTCTATTACTGTGTTACCATAGTAACAGAACATAAGTGCAGTGCCCTTTGAACTGAATATCCAGCTCCTCAATGAACCTTCTGACATCTCTGCTCCTTCGTGCATTGTGATGTCTTTATTCAGATCTGTAGGTCTACATAACTATTCATCAACACATTGTTTACATGGGTGCTAAAATGATGTGGCGTCCATAAACTTAGAGAACGATACTATGCAATTTTCTTTTCATTCTCTTTATGAGCACGCAAAACCCGGGAATGTTTACATGCAGTTAATTTTCTTTTTATATCTCTGGGTGTCCTTCAAATTCTTGTGATTTCACTTGCCATTAGAAAGCACTATTTATAGAAATAACAACAATAGAAAAAATCAGTGAGATGTAGGAAAACAACAAAGGAAGTGATCTCCTGTCATTTCAAAGGCATTTAATGTGTACTACTCAAAAAGCAGGAGTTATTAATGTGCAAATAACATTTTCGAGACCAGCTAGAACTTCAAAGCATTGTACTGATACATTGCTACAACATCAGAGATGTCTCAACAACTGATGCATAAAGCTTGAGGTTTCCATGTCTGTTGAGTTACTCTGACTGCTGGTTGTTTGCTTGTCAAACATAACCTGTCATGAGGAGGAATGTATGGACTGGCAATCAATCAATCAATTAATAATAAATAATTATGCACTTTGGATCACTTCAAGAAGAACCTTTACTTAGCTATAAAAATGTTTTACATGGTCACTAATATGTGACCCTGGACCACAAAACCAGTCTTAAGCCACTGGGGTATATTTGTAGCAATATCCAAAAATACACTGTGTGGGTCAAAATTATAGATTTATTTTATTTTTTTTATGCCAAAAATCATTAGGATATTAAGTAAAGATCATGTTCCATTAATATATTTTGTAAATGTCCTACTGTAAATATGTCAAAACTTAATTTTTGATTAGTAATATTCATTGCTAAGAACTTAATTTGGACAACTTTAAAGGCGATTTTTTCAATATTTAGATTGTTTTGCACCCTCAGATTCCAGATTTTCAAATAGTTGTATCTCAGCCAAATTTTGTCCGATCCTAACAAACCATACATCAATGGAAAGCTTATTTATTCAGATTTCAGATGTTGTATAAATCTCATTTTTAAAAAATTGACACTTATGACTGGTTTTGTGGTCCAGGGTCACATATATATATATATATATATTACTTATTAAAGCTTGTCTTGATCATATATTTAGTCTATAACATATTTTAGTCATGATTGACATATGCAAAAGAAAGAAACACACAGAAAATACACAAAGTTAAATAAAAGTATTTTTTATTAATGTATTGATTATTTATTAAATTAATTTGATTGATTTAAAGATCATAAAATGGAGTGAAATAATGACGCGAGTATCTACTGGCACAAATGAAACATGCTTGCATTTCTTTAAACTTCATGGTTGTCTTGCTTTTTAATAATACAGTCTCCAGTCAACGTTTTGATAACACAGATACAACATTTTTGTCATGCTGAAGCAATTGACAAATTTCTAAAAACAGAGAATAATTAACTTTGCACAGGCTATTTTATACTGAGTGATAGCTTTTACCTTAATAAAGATATTCTGTGCTCCTTCTTGCTCGTCTTGCTCTCTCACATCTTTTTTCTCTTCCTCTCGCTCTCATCCCCTCACACAAAGACTGCAGAAGCAGATAAGATTCTGTTGCTTTGACTAAAAAGAGGGGAACAATGAACTCTTTGCTTCCCACTGACTGTGATGACATGAAATAGATGAATAAAAGGAGAGAAAGTAAGAGAGAGAAAGTGGTAGCTAAGCAATACTGCTTGCATAACACTACTAACAAAGGCAAAGCTCAAAAACACATTCTCAAGTCGTAACACAAACTCATAACAGACATATTTGAATTTCAAAAAATCATTTCAGCTAAAAGTGAACAGCTGTGAGAGGAACCTGTGTACCAGGTGATCATCACATCATGGCTGTATGTGAATGAGTGCTCTAGTTTGGCACAAAGAAGGGAAACAGAATACAGGCCCATAAAGAAATGTGTGTATATGTCTATGTAATTTATAACACTTCAGCAGCTGCAAGAAAGGCCATAAAAGTAAAATCTTAAATCTCAAAACCAAATGTTCATACCAGTATGCGTCTGCATTCTCAAATGTCTGCTGTACTGTAGGTGCACACAAAATCTCTTTTCCCTCTAGCGTTTGTGGCTGCTTTAGAGCTTAAACAAAGCATTAGTCAATCCATGTGGACTCTCAGAAACCTTAAGCAGACCAAAACACCTTCTATAATGTCTTGAATGTCCCCCAAATGGACCTACTCGATGTTCATGCTACTCTATGCTACTCTAAATTCACCTCCAGTTTTAACTACATTTCATTTTGGCCTATTTAGTTTGAGGTGAGCTTAATCCTGGAACTATTAACCTCATTAAAAGTCATTAAATGTGTCAATTCATTAACCAACGCAAGTATGAGCTGCATTCTCAGCGCTGCTGCAAGGGGCGCTATAACAGGAATTAGTACATGTTATAAAATGGTTCTGTGTAGTGACAAATCAGGTACTCCTTTGAAATTTGGTTCTCTATGACTTAGTTAATTTTTGACAGGAATGTAAACCAGGCTGTGAGTGATAGAAGTACAGCACATTCAAGAACATATCATTGTTCAACTGACAAAACATCAGTTGACATAAACTCCGTAAAACAGTTTTAAAAGTTGTGAACATTATAGGCTATGTGATCTAGGACCATTATACTGTGTGTGCCATTGTAAAGATGTTACGTTTTTTCCTCACGGCCTTGTTTTCTTCTGCGTTAAATTCAGTTTGGTGTCTAACCTGATTAAGGTCTATTAGGACGCCATATTGTATTATTTGTTTTATTACATATTATATAGTAAGTAAATATATAAGCTACATATTTTAAATGAATATTGTTTGTGTGTACTTGGTATAATTAGTTGATGGAGACCTGATGGTGAGAGGAGCCGTTTTATCATAACACCGACACATTTTGCGATGCAATGACTTATTTCTACTATAGCGCCTCTTGTGGTAGCACTGCGAATGCAGGGTATACTTGTATTGGTTAATGATTTGCGCTCTAACACATTTATTGACATCCAATTCGGCCAAGTGTTCACGTAATTGTGTTAATTGCGCATTGTTCTGGCCTGATTTGGCCTAAATGACTTCTTCATTTTCCTTCCAAATTAACTACTGTCATGGAGGAGCAACAGGCCGAGAAATAATCTTGGTGAGTGTGTTAAAGTAATAATACCACTTGATGTTAGAAGCATGTGAATGTTTGTTATCACCAGACAAACGTTAAGTGCTCACTTTAAATAGTCTGTGTTCAGTCAGGCTGTGAGCTGGCCTTTCGCAAACTTGCATAAATCATGTTTCTGTCCTATTCTCCTCCTCTGAATCTGCTGAGACCTCAACCATCTTGTGCTTTTGGATATGGTGTTGGTGGAAGTCTGCAGTGGTTTTCAGTAAAGTGAGATGTCTTTGGAAGGAAGTGTGTTTTTTGTTCATATCCAACACACTCTCATGGCAATTCATATTTTACTTTTTGTTGAATTGGCAGCTAATTCATACAATCATCTCATTCGTACATTTTCATATGATCTGCTAAGGGTTAGTTTTAGGGGTGGACCTTCATATTTCCATTTTTTCCTAAAAAATAGTATGTTTCCACCAGTGGCATAGCCAGAATTTTAATTTGAGGGGGTGCATCTTAAAATGAGGGGCCCGCTCTATATTACATGTAGGCTATAATGTCTATATTAAATGTGCGCATTTTTAAGTGTTTGTGCGGAGTGTAGAAGCCAAACAGCATTGCGCTTACAGTTAACATGGAGGCGCCGGTGTGATCACTTGCACTTAAAATACTCTGTCATTTTTGGTCATACAGACAAGATCCTGAGGAAAATTACATCGTTCGAATCTGTTAAGGGTCTACATTTGTTTGTGTACACTCACAATAACAATAAAATAACTACAAAACAAGTTGTACATTATAAAATAATGAAACCAAACAAAATACTCTATTTTTGCCGTCTCGGTCTCAGTGAACTTGAGCACACCAAAAATGAACCGAAACTCCTTTGCCTTACAGACATGAGAAATATATCTATAAAACGTGAAATGTTTTAATAATGAACCAATTCAAATAGAAAACAAATATTCTCAGATTATGTAATCCATAGACTATATAACGTGTATATTGTCCGCCGCAGAGATGATGATTAAGCATCATTAACTTCATCACAATCTATCAGAGTAATGAGCAATCAGAAATCTGGCTATGCTATAGTTTCCACATACTATCACGATACAAAATCGCCACCACCTAATAGTTATATTTTCTAATGAGACTGGGTTGTTGATATTTCTTTGTCTGAGTTAATTAACTGATGTGGTTTTCATAATCCCTCAGGTACAATAAAATAGAGGTTAATGAACTAATTAATGACAACAGAACCTCTATTAACAACAACAACAAAACTCATGTTTTGTTTGAACTGATTTTACTATATTGTTTGACTGTGCCCTTTCATCACTCAGACCTAAATGTGGAAGCATTCCAATGCACATAATTCAGCAGTAAAAGATGTTGTCTTGTCATAGAAGCTTTCCAAGTGTTCTTGGAATGATCAGGTGATGAGGAAATATGTGTGTTGTGGACACATCGATGGGATCAAGTGGTCCGCATGTGAGCTGTCATGCAAAAAGATATGTTATCTTAAAACAACACATGAGCCATATGGCCACAGCTGAGGACATAGAATTCCCATAACTGGAGGTTCCTAAATCCCCTCACCATTTCTAAAACTTCACACAGCACTTCCGAATCCCTGTAGCATTCCAAGCCCCTGCCATTGTGAGAACATGATTCCACATTCTTAGGTTTGATTTGCTGATGTTCTACTGCCCCTGTAAGCCTCTTCAGTATGGTCTGGTCCCCCAACCAGTCTGGGTTAAATCAGAATTATAAATAGCCAATTGTATTTGGATTTATTTCTTTGTAACACTTGTTAACACTTATAATGCTATAAAATAACTATAAAATATACAGATGTGTCAAATAACATTTAATCAATACATGCATGTTTTTTCATTATTATTTTTTCATACTCTACATGTTTCTAAACATGTTTGTATGTATGCATGCGAGTGGGCAGGAAAGAGTGAGTCGTCTGTGTATATCCTGCTTATTTAACTTATTTAAGTATGGCCAGTTATTCTGGTGCGGTGCCTGTTTGGATCCACAAAAATAAAAATCATCACTCAATAATAACTAAGGCAGCTGTTGCGTGTGCTGCACACATGCAGTCACTTGCCAGAGAAGCCATTTGCCAAGGTTAGTGGGTTAGAGCTCTGAATCCTTACAAGCCTTCAATGATACTGTCACATATACACTTGGTAACAGCCTGTAAATAACTCTTATTAGAGCCAATGGCTAAATTTAACTACACCTCAGACCTGTCAATACAAACACACATACACACATGTGCAACTGTGTATGAAAACACATGGGGCTATTCCTTTAAAATACAGCTGATTGACAGATATCATTCAATGAGCAATTCAGCATGGAAAGTGTTGACGGCTGGTGTTAATTTAAAAATGATTTTTTATTTTTCATGCAGTCTGATTTTGAATGGTCACTGCTCTTTTTTTATTACTGGTGCAGCGTCTAGGAGATTGTCAAAAATGCTGCATTGCAGGGAATTGTTTACATCTGATGGAACAATGGGAGCTACTTATTAGCTATACTTATACTACTTATTAGCTATATATTCACACAAAGTTTGAGAGTCAGTCACTGATCCAAGTATTTATTTATTATTATTATTACTAGTTGTTTTTGCTTAATTTTTTAATCATGAACAGCTGTTCCATAAAAGTTTAACACCACCAATGGATTTATACCACTATTAATAGGCATAAGTATCGTATTTTGGGGGCTGCTGTCTCCAATAATGTGAGAGGACTCCACTATATCCATGACTTAACAGCTTACAGCACGGCTACTGCTGCGCCAAACTGATCTTTGGCTGACTCGTGATTTCCCTCTCTGCTCTTCAATTCAGGCTCACCAGAGTAACCCAACTATGTATTTTAATTAACTGTTTCTAAAACATTTAATATTCTAAAATATCTTAGTGGCAAGGTTAAAATATTCTAAAAGATTCTTGTTTAAATGGCATTTCATAGTAGAGTAACATTATCGGTGTGTCCCAAATCGCATACTTGTACATTAATCTATGACGTTTTGTAGTATAAATAGTGTGTTCATACTGAAAATTCCAAAAAGAAAAATTGCACTTTAAATAGCCGGATGACGCAATCATGCATTCAACTGTCACAGTTTTAATTATAGCAAAGGGGAGGGAGGGGGGAGCATCTATCAGACTTCAATTATGAAAGACAAAGTAAACTTACATTATTCACACACTACATGGTTGAGTTACAGTACACAATATTTAAGTGCATAGTGTACAGTGCATCATTTGGGACGCAGCTTATGTAGCTTTTTTAAAACTGCATATTACTTACAGAGGAATAAATAAATAAATGATAAATAAATAAATAACAAAAGAAAGAAAAAGATGGATTTGGAAGAATATGTCTTTAAGCTACTATCACAGACAAATGATGGAAGTATGCAATTTCCTGGGAGATCCATCCAGAGAATCCTAAAACTGAAATAATTTTACATAAAAACAGTATATATGTTATTCACTGAAAGCTATAAATTATAAACTTATATAGTGATTAACAGTAGACTACATCAAATATATATTTTTTGCATTCCAATTTGCTCAAATATCAAAATAGAAAACTCCACAATAGTGTTTACACAAATTTCAAAAAGAGGAAAATAGAGAGAGAGAGATTGGTAATGACAGCCAGAAGACAGAATGATGTCAAATTGTCAATCACTCACACAGATGTAGAAACACCTCATAGCAGCATTAACTTGTTTTTCATAATTTGATGCAATGGTAATGTAATACAAAATAAAGTGTTATAAATATACATAAATTTTAAAACTGAAAATATTAATATAAATGTACATATATATCTTATCAGTATTTACAATGCTGATGAAAGTTGAAAAGCATTATCACAGTCTGAAAATAATCCATTATAGGGTTACTTTTGGGGTATGTACATAAAAAAACATGCTTTATGTTTTTTTTGGCTGTAGCTACTCACAATTTTGTTGAAACAAACAAACAGTCTAAATATAATGTATTATGGTTTTACAATAATATCGATAACTGTCACATCAGAACATCTTGAGTTTCTTTTTTAAGATTGAGGTCGGTAAAAGGGTGTAAACCCCACATGTAGCGATCCAGGCTTCTGCCCTTGAGCAAGACACTTCAGAATGCACTGAAAGCTCCTCTCATTAGTCACTCTTTCTTCATCCTGAGTCATGACCTTTGGCAAATCTCAGATATCTAGACAGTGGCCTAAGTGTCTCCTTTTAAGGAAAACACCATTGCGAATAATCTTGTGACTGATTTTGATTTATTACTGATGGACCGGGTGAGCTCCTCACTCTTTACAGTAAACTTTAGATGTATCACTAACTGATCATATGAGCGATCACACTTGCAATTCTGCACCTGTTCCGCTTGTGGTTGAAGGGCATGAGCGCCTTGCAGAAGCATGCACCTGCAAAACACAGCCGTTGATGGATGACATCAGCTCAAATTTATCTGTACATATTGCTCTCTGTCCATAAGAGGTGAGAACGTGTCTCAAACTTGTCACTCTGTCATTACCACGAGGCTATTTAAAGCCTATGTTACTGGCTCTCATCAGACAGTATTGTCATTTGCAAGGAAGTTCACAGACATCATTCCATACCTGTCATGCTCACGCTACTTGCGCAACTTGACAGGCTGGCGCGTTATTTCTGAACATTTGTTACAATGGAAGCTTGAATTAAATCGATCATTAAATATAGTGAGTATTAACAGCTCTTGAGTGCCTCATGCAAAAGGCCGCATGGTGACATGAACATTAAAAAGGACCCCATGATGTACAAAAATAAATAAAAGTCCTTGAATATAAATCTAATTCTCATAAACAAATATACTAATAAATAGTATACAGCACTGTAGACTATTATAAGCATACTGTACTGTTATATACTAGCCTATATAGGGAATTAGGGCTAGTTGCCACATGTTGCATATTTGTTTGTTAGATGTTTTCATATATTCTTTTGACCAAAAAGATATGGATATACCTATGGAAGCCTGTTTCCATAAAAAATAAAAAATAAATAAAAATTAAGAAGTAATTGTGACTTTTTATTTCACAAATCTTGATTTTTTTTTTTTTCTTTGTTAAAATTTTGAAATATAAACTCACTCTCAGTTCCAAGAAAAAAATATCTCAGATTTTGGGGTAAAATGTCACAATTGCATTTTTTATTCTTTATTCTGTGGCAGGACGAAAAAAAGTCAGAATTGCAATGTGTAAATCACAACTCAGAATTTTGAGATATAAACTCAGGATTGTGACATAAAAAGTCACAATTAGCCTATACTTTTTTAGTTATTTTTTTCCTCGGCGGAAACAGACTTCCATTGATATTTTTGTGTTATACTCTCTATTTTTGCATTTTTTTTAATCATTTAATTTGTATTTTGTAATTGTTTTATTTTTAATGTTTACCTGAAAAAAAAAAATAAATATAATAATAAATACTTATACTAGGACTAACTATAGTAGTACAGAGTAGGCCTAATGGGTGCTCACTATTTTGTGACAACTATAGTGTGGCACTTTACAATGGCAATAATGGTGTACATGTTAAGAAGCTTTTTTGGTAAGCAAGACTATAGTACATGTATGTGTCTAAACACAACCTGAATTTAAAAAAAAAAAAAAAACACTTACCCTAAGAAAATTTCACAGGAATAGGCCTAAAAAGTCTGACAAGTAGTCTCCCTTACTATAATTGACAAAAAGGCCACGTCACACTTCTTTATTGCTTTTCTCACGCGCTGAATAGACTATGCAGTCATGCAGTCGTGCACCTGTTGCCCACCAACAGTCTGGAGCTACTGGCGAGCCGCGCTGTCCATTCCAGAACGGAAGCCGCGCGTTCCTGCCTCGTGCAGTCATCGCTTACGCGGGATTCAGTAGATGTTCGGGAAGGATGAATGAAGGTGTCTCGCGCCATTGGAATTTTGTGGGCGGTGAAAGAGTGGGAGAGAAAGTAAGGAACATGATCTAACTTTTTTATGGACCGCGCCATGCAGACTCTGGAACCGTGTAGCCTATATATATAAGGGAGGTGATGGAGAGATGATGCACAGATCATCAGGGAGCTGAGCAGACAACACCGATCGCTTTGAGACTCTAATTAACCACAGAGACAACTACATCCCTCACCACTGACAGCCTTACAGCAAAACGCGCAACCGAGAGCTGAAGACAAACTTCCAGATCACAGACATCATGGGACTGCTGCGTGTTGAAGAGCTGGTAAGTTTTCTGCTGATGCATGCAGCTTTCTGGGAGTCTCATCTGAATGTTGACATGTTATCAGCTAGCTTCAATATTTATATTGTTAGAATTTTGTGCAAGATAAACGTGCAAAAATCCCATGCAAATGCGTGTGTTTACTTAGAAACGCACATACACAAATTTAACAAAACTGTTTATGCCGAAATGTTGTAAGACAAAACGAAACTTGCTATATGATAAAGAAAATTGGGTTGCACTTTATTTTAAGGTGTCCTTGTTACAGTGTAATTATACATTTAAGTAATTAACTACATGTATTTACTATGTGGTTAGGGTTAGGATTAGGGTTACTTGCATGTAATTATGCATAATTTATTTTTATTACAATAGTAAGTACATGTAACTTGTGTAACAAGGACACCTTGAAATAAAGTGTTACCGAAAATTGTTAACTAAAATTATAGGCTACAGTTGAAATATAGCAGAAGGTGAAAAATGCTAATTAAAAAAAAAAAAAAAAACATGTATGAAATGCTAAAATGTCTAAAACTGAAATAAACTCAATAAATATAAAGCTAAAAGAAAATAACAAAACTAAAACTTAACTTAAAATTTAAATAATAAATTATAATTGTAAAATTAAAAGCGAATTCAAAATATTAATATGCTGTAATAGTGTATCAGTAATACTAAAATAACTGTAGCATTTACAATGAAAATAATTGAAAAACATAAGAAAAAGAAATGCAGTCCAAAGCAAAGAGAGAAGTTACAATAAGGAAAGACCACAAGAGAAAATGCATAAAATAAAATATACAAGAGAAAAATGTTTGTGTTTACATATTATTATAAGGAAAGGGAAGAAATAAAGAACAGGCTGTAACAAACAGAAAGAAAGTACACAAAATAAAGAATGCATTAAAAAGAGAAAAAAAGCATGTGAGAGGGGGATGGAGCAGTGTGATGTTATTAAATATCTGTCAGCGATTAAGAAGGATCCAGGGTGTCTAGAATGACCCAACTGCACAGGCCTGTCCTCCTATTTTAAACAACTGAAATGACACAAATGTGTGTAATAATTTTTTTAGGTTCTCAAAACAGCTGAACACTCTCTCCACCCCACCCACACAATCACTAAATTAAACTACATCTGCTTTAAACTGCACACTTGTGCTTTCTCTGAAAGCTGTTCAGTCCTTGAAACTGAGTGTGTAAATGCTGTGGTCACACTAGACCACAGTTGCTTGTGCTCCATTGACTTTAATTCATACGTATATGCAATCCAAGACTGATGAGTGTCACGTCCAATCACAGGTCACCGGGAAGAGAGGCGAGGGAAAGGTGTCAGGAGGTGCCTGTGCAGAGGTGTTTGGTGCAGGAGAATATGAAACCAGCATCATTCAGGAGAAACAGGATGGACTTCAGACAGAACAGGACCTGAATGACACCACCCAGAATGACATTAAACCATGTGAAGAGAACCTCAAACTCAATGTAAGAATGGATACAACTGGATAAAAGTGAACATGGCTACAATTTCATATAGTAACAGTCATTTTTTTTAGGTTGACCGATCAGGACAGCTAAAACTAGAAACTGTAGAAGACCTCTTCAATATTTTGCAGCTGAGGAAGAGGAGAAAGGAAAGGAAGATTCAAATGGCAAAGAAACAGCCAGAGCCTGATATCCTGGTGAGGAACTCCTTCCATAATACATTACAAATATGGCTATATCATTTTAATACGGCTATATCATAAAGATTTGAGGTTTAATTATAACCTAACATTATTTCAGCCTGAAACCGTGGACCAAGCTTTGTTCCTAAAGTCTGTCACAGAGAATAAAATGCCTGTTGTTGAGAAATATTTAGCAGATGGTGGAGACCCCAATGCCTGCGATCATGTGAGTGTATAACACAAGAACACACACGTCTCACACTTTCCTTCACTTGTGCTGTTAAGTCCTGCAGAATTAAAGGGATAGTTCTCCAAAAAATGAAAAAAATACATTGAAATTATTGGTAACCAAAACTGTTTGGTTACCGACATTCTTCAAAATATCATCTTCTGTGTTCCTCAGAAGGTTTGGAACAACATATATGTGACCCTGGATCACAAAACCAGCACGCTTGTATTTATAGCAATAGCCAACAATACATTGTGTGGGTCAGAATTATCGATTTGTCTCTTATGCCAAAAATCATTAGGATGTTAAGTATAGATCATGTTCCATGAAGATTTTTGTAACTTTCCTACCATAAATATATAAAACTTAATTTTTGATTAGTAATATGCATTGCTAAGAACTTCATTTGGACAACTTTTAAAGGCGATTTTCTCAATATTTAGATTTTTTTTGCACCCTCGGATTCCAGATTTTCAAATAGTTGTATCTCGGCCAAATATTCTCCTATCGTAACAAACCATACATCAATGGAAAGCTTATTTATTCAATGTATAAATCTCAATTTCAAAAAATTTACACTTATGACTGGTTTTGTGGTCCAGGGTCACATATAGCAGTAATGTTTTTTTGTTTTTTTGGTAATATTTACTTTGAATTCATTTTTATTTTAACTTTAGCTTAGCTTTAGTTTTAGTTATTTTGGTTCTTCAACTTAAACTTATTTTATTTTACTGTAGTTGGCAACATTTTAAGTTTTTTTTATCTAATATTTAGATTTTATTTTTATCCTCTTAATTTCAATTAACAATGAAAAAATGAACAGTTTTTATTAGCAATATCAATACTGACTCTCACTTGTTCTCTCTTTCAGTTTAAGCGCTCAGCTCTACATAAAGCCAGTGCCCACGGTCACATAGAGATCATGCAGAAGCTCCTGGAGAGTGGAGCATCCATGGATCAAAAAGACAAGGTAGCACAGATGGTGGATGTGACTGTTACACCAGTGCTGCGAGAATATTATCTCACATTTATTTTATATTATAATTCTGAGATGCAATTTCTTTATTGCATGTTCATAGCTGGATGCCACAGCTGTGCACTGGGCCTGTAGAGGTGGAAGCCTGCCTGCCCTGGAGCTGCTTCTCAATAAAGGAGCCAAATTCAACTCCAGAGACAAGGTAGACAGAAAGATCCTGCAAACATATTGTCACCAGATGGATCTTTGGACAGTGATAATAACATTCACAAATCGTTCTCATGCTTTTCTTACTAACGTTTTTGTGGCAAACAACGATGAAGCAACTTTAATCCTTCTTGTTCTTAAAGTTTTCAATGTGCCTCTTGCAGCACTGTAGTTTGCACTCGTAGCACAAAATGTACTGACCAAAACTCTTGTTGTGTATCTTCAGCTATGCAGCACACCCCTCCATGTTGCAGTTCGTACGGGACATTACGAATGTGCTGAGCATCTCATTCATTGTGGAGCTGATGTAAATGCTAAAGACAGGGTAAGATTTTTTTCTGCGCTTTTTTAAATATTTTCCAAAACATTCAGAATTTTAATATGGTAACTTTCATATAATATATTATTTGATATATAATATACCACAATCTAATTTTAAATTGACTATTTTTGTGTAATTTTGAACAGCAAATTTAAGATATTAATGCATTTTCCCACATTTAGTTCTTCTTCTCTAATGCCAATGCATTTTGTTTGTGTAGGAGGGAGACACACCAATGCACGACGCAGTGAGGATAAACAGATTTAAAATGATAAAACTGCTGATGATGTATGGAGCCAGTCTAAATGCCAAAAACAATGTAAGTTCAATTAGGGTACATAATATGATATATTATATCCTTACTATATGACGTTGAAGTTTGCATGGTGCCCTCTAGAGACCGATTGAGGCACTACAGGATTCTGTACTGACTCCATAATATCATAAATAAGATAAGCAAACAGATTTATAATGCTTGATTCTTTTATAACTGAGTGACAATGCAAATAGCCAGTGCAGAAAGAATTGTCTCATACTGTGTTTCTCAGAAGTCTTAGTTAGTAAATCTGAATAAATGGGTATATTTTAGTGGATATATCCTAAAATTATCTGTTATTTACAGGATGGAAAGACACCGATGGAGACTCTGCTTTCATGGCAAAAAGGTGTGAAAAACATCCTGAATAACTTTAATGAAGAGGAAGCACCAAATCCAAATGCACATCTTTTCGACATTTATCCCAATGCTGAAGTGTTATAAAGTGCTTTTTTCTTTTTCTCTTTCTTTTTTCTTTCTTTCTTTCTTTCTTTCCTTCATGTTAAATGTTAAATTAAACAGTACTTTACAATTTACATAATGATGACGCTAATTGCTGGCGATAGAGCGTCTGAAATATTGATGAGGTTATTTGTAAATATTGTTTTCTCACTTGTCTCGCTTGATTTTGAGAGCAAAGAATCTTCGGTGAGTGGCACAACAAGGCATGGACATGTGTGAGTGGTTGTATGTTTGTTTGCTTGTTTAGGGTAATTATTTAATATTATTTTAATTTCATAACTTGTGACTGCATTTTAAAAATGTCCATGGCAGTTTGAGCTACTGGAAAAATATTGACAGACTGGAGGCAGAACTAAGTGTTCAGAAATGGAACAGAATGTGAATGTTGGTATGAGAATGTTTATTATGATGGATATTATTGTAATTGGTATGTAATTATGGACTGGATTCGTGAAAGACTTTGGCACTGGGTACATGAACATCCCTTATGATATGTGCATTGGTATATGTTTTGTAAACCTTTATTTTAAACCCTTAAATGTAATTGTGAATCACTTGAAATATATGTGAATAAAGTGTTTTGGTATGAGCCACCAAGTGTTTCCTGACAGTTTTATGTGACTTCTTTATATTAGCATTTTCTTATATATGCATCATTCAATATATATTAATGACAAAAATATGGACAAATATAAACTTAACTTTGTTTTATTGTTTAGTTTTACATTCTTTATATAAACACAAACTGTAAATGCCACTTTGTCTCCAAGCAAGAAGTGAATTTGTATTTAGGCCTCATTGTCTATTAAAAAGAAAGCTATCTAGACAAGAATAGCTATATCATCTTTGACATTTGCACAGCCTCTTCTGTTTTTTCTTATTCTATTTGGGTAAATTTCTATCTTCTTGTTCGCTTATTATCTTTTATTACTTGCAGATGTAATTACTTTGCAATGTACTTTTGTTTGGTATTTTCATGTAGGAATATTTGTATTTGTATGTTATTATTTAGCCTATTCTTGTATTTTGAATGTGCATTATTTAAAAAACGTATTTCTACGAATTACACAAATTATGCTTAAAAGAACACAACTTAAGAAATGGAATAACAAATCGAAAACGCACACCCAACATCTGTGTACAAACAAGCAGCAAAGGTTATGAGAAATGCGCAGTATACCTTCTGCGCATATATAACGTCACTGTGACGTGCACGAGCACTCGCTCCCAGCAGCCTTTGCGGTTGCTCTCGCTTATCCGATTGGTGGAATTTGAAAATAAGTACGCGCGACAGTTTGGCAGATGAGGCAACTCTAATAAACACAGCAGCGGAGTTAAAAACAATATAAAACACATTATCCACTCACAGCCCTGTAAGTCAACCAAGTTAACTTGTTGTAATGAGCTTTATTTGCTGTCTTGTTCTTATTTGAGAGTTTGTCAGTCCGGGTGGGTGTTAATGTAATTTTTTTTGTGTGTCAGTTTGACTTATAAAATATGTAAAATTGTGCAGTTGTCTGTTAAAATGAACATAAGATTATGCAATTGACAAAATGCTAAAATAAATAGGACCTGTATTATTACCGTCAGATGTGATTAAAGGGTTGTCATAATTATTCTCGGTAAATCAGAGGCTGTTATTTCACCCTGCTCTTTTATGTGTTCTCATATGTTTTTAGAGCAATATGATGGAGTCAGGGCTAAAGGATGATGCATCAAGACCGGAGATGATAGCTGTGGAAGATTTAAGAAGAAATCTGTCCTCAGATTTCAGCGAGTGTTCAGATTTCCAGGTAAGATGACAGCCGGCCATAAAGTGTGATCGTTACATTGTGATTAATGAAATGATCAACAGAAATGTTGTGAGCCTTTATTATGTTTCTTTTGAAGGACCCGTCTGACCTGGAGAAGGAACATTTGAAGGTGTATCTCAGGATAAGACCATTTTCATCGGTTGAGATTGAGAATGGAGAATCACAGGTAAAAAAATAAGAAATAAATGGTTCAGGGGTACTGCACACGTTGAAGCACCCTAAAATGCAGGGTTTTTTTTTTATAGGGTTAGGAAAAATATTTTAAAGGGAAAATGCCCCTGAAAATCTGTTTCAAATATTGCCTCTAAATAAAATGATTAGTCTGTACCTTCTCTCTGTGTTTTTGAAGGACTGTGTGGCCATTCAGCCTCCAGAGACTGTGCTCCTCAAGGCTCCACAATCATCTCTTTCTGCCAGGCTCAGTGATAAATCAGTGCCAGTTACAGCTCAACGTTTCCAGTTCTCTCAGGCAAGCAGACCGATCAGCAAAAACTGTCTAGAGCCAGTAGTTTTCCCTATTTAACCATTCTGAAGAATCTTCAAATTTATCTTTGGAAATATTGTTTGAGCTCAGATGTTGTGCTCTGTCTTGAGTCATGCACATAACGTGGTTTTGTATGACAGATTATTCACAAGGTGATATTAACAGGTTTATGGTCCAGACACTACACAGAAGGAGATGTTTGATGGCACAGTGAAGGGTCTTGTGAGGGATGTGCTAGAAGGACAAAACTCTCTGGTCTTTACATATGGTATCACTAATGCTGGGAAGACCTTCACTTTTTTAGGTTTGTATATTTTGTTTTCTTATTGTATTAATAGACTGAATTATTTTCTGTTGTAATTGACATAATGCCACAAATGTTGTCAATAGAGCTTAAAAGTCAACATGTTAATGCTCCACAATCCATTTTAATTTGAGCAAGAAACAAAAGTTGTTTCCGAGGCAAAAAGTTGTTATATTTCAATGAACGATTACAAACTTTTTTTTTTTTTTCTCTCTGAAGAAGAACACAATAAATGCCAGGAATGTGTAGTAGGGACAGTAAATTGAGGTCAGTTTCAATCAGACCAAACATGTAAAAGATGGTCTGTGTTAATACAGAAGTAGAGATGGATCATTTGTTCCACATAAAAAATGAAAAGAAGGGCAATCAATTTTCTTCAGGGGTTCTATCCATCGGTTGTATGTTGAATGGAGGCAGATCTGAGTGTGTGTGGTGATATTTTGATTAATACTTACAAGGTCAAAATGTATGAACACAGCATGAATGAATCATTCATAATAAGATAATGCATAATTAAGATGCATTTACAAAATACAAAGCTTGAATTCCATACTGTGCTGACTTTAACAGTGATTTGCTTTTGTAAAATATTAAAATTCAAGAATTATGTTTTGATGTATTAGGCCCGGATACTGATCCAGGCATCTTGACTCGTTCCCTCAACATGATCTTCAGTAGTCTGGATGGTCACATCTTCACTCAGATGTGCGTAAAACCCCAGAGGTGCCGGGATTTCATCCGGCTCACCAAAGATCAGCAAAATGAGGAAGCAGTTGCCAAACGCAACCTGCTAAAGCTTTTTAAAGAGGTACTGTATGTCTAGAGCTGGGTTGGCTACTTACAAATTGTAGTCTGTTACTGATTCCAAATTACATGACAAAAATGTTTCCCGAGCTATGTTTGTAAAGAAACTGCAGGGGGTTTATGAGTTAAATAAAAAGCTAATAATTAATTAAATCATAAAAATGTTAAAATAAAACACATAATTTTAAAATGAATCAAGGATCAGATGACCAAAAAAAAAAAAAGTTAATTTGTGCATTTTAATGTGTTTGAAAGACTAACGCCTTCCAAAGTAAAATAACCAACAGAGTGATAATTCAAATAAAAATGAATGTGTTCATCAGTAGTTGATGCAATGTTGAAACACTTCTTAAACCTGAAGTGATTTTTGTAAATCCAGCGGTCAAATGCACTGTAGCCACCTGACTAATGACCGATCTCTGTGTGAATGTCCACAAACCTATACGACTTTCTGAGTATATGGATGCGGTAGGCTATTTTAGAAAGGAAAATTTAAAAGATGAAAAAGAGGAATTAGGGAGAATCAATAAACTGAATAAATTATTGCTAAATAATATGTAATCGAGCAATCCATAAAAAAGTAACTGTAGTCTGATTACGAGTATTTTAAAATGTAATTTAATCTAATTACAAGTACTTAATTTTTGTAATCTGTGCATGTTGCATTTGACTCAATCTTTAGTTTTTGTCTTCTCTGTAGACTGATGCACAGAAGAGTACATCTTGGCATAGCTCAAAGTCTGATCTTGAAGGTAAATAGATTTTTTTTTGTTTGTTTGTTTTAGTTACACCTTGTGCTTCGCAGTCTGCTTGTATATCGTTTGTCTGGCTGACCCATAACTTTCTGGTTGCCTGTTAGATGGTTCCACTCTAAGTGATATAAGCTCTGCAGTGAATGAGAGGAGCTTAGCTGTGGATATGGACATACACACCAAGTTTTCTATTTGGGTCTCATTCTGTGAGATCTACAATGAGAACATCCATGACTTGCTAGAACAGCATTCAAACAATGCTTCACGGAGAACCAACCTCCGTCTTTGTCAGGATGTCAAAGGAAACTCATTCATCAAAGGTAAATGATCATCTATTTATGTGATTTGCTATTTATTCTATTATTAAATTGTTGCAATGTGTCCATGGACCTGATGGCTCATCCAAGCAAAAGTTGAACCCTGATGTTTTAAAGTTTTGCATATAACAAAAAATAATGCATGTTGTAAGGCTGCATTTATATATCCATTTCTCTTAATGCATTTGACAGATGATTTTATCCAATGTGACTTAATTGCATTCAAGTTATATATTTTATCAGTTCAGGCATTCCCTGAGAATCAAACCCATGACCTTGGTGTTGCTCGAACCATGTGCTGTTTGAGCTGGAGGAGTGAGATTATGCTGCAATATTTCTTCATTAAATCATTCCAAAGAGCAATTATATTTAATTTGTAATTACTGAAGTGACTTCTGGGTTTTTTTTCTTGGGATAATGTGTAATAGCCAAAACTGGCCAGGTGCTGGTGCTAGAGGAACAAGAAAAAAATGTAGCAATGAAAGCATTTCCATGTGTTAAGAGTGATTCAGTCAGTTCATTTAAGGTGCTGTGTCAGATTGTGTGTTTGCTCATAACAGTTTTTGTTTTCTAGATCTGAGATGGGTGCAGGTGAGCAGTGCTGATGAAGCCTTAAAAGTGATGAAACTGGGCAAAAGGAACCAGAGCATCTCCAGCACTAAACTCAACCTGCTCTCCAGCAGGAGGTACACTACTATACATATTCTGTAACTTCCTGCTGTCGATCCATTTTAACACAGTGGGTGTTGTGTGCATATGTTATTCTGATTTTGTGTCTTCTTTGCCTGATTTTTAGCCACAGTATTTTCTCTGTCCGGATCCTGAAGGTGGAAGATGTGGGAATACCCAGAGTGGAGTCAGTTAGCGAGTGAGTCTGTGCATCCTGATCTGAGCTCTCTACAGGTTGTGATGTGTTTCAGAATGGTTTGTAAAAGTATGTACTCTGGTTCAAGACTGGCGCTGTGTGATCTGGCTGGATCGGAGCGATGTGCTAAAACACAAAATAAAGGTGAACGGCTGAAAGAGGCAGGAAACATCAACACCTCTCTACTCAGCCTGGGAAAGTGCATCAATGCACTGAGAAATAACCACCAGGCCAGGTATCCAATTTTTATTTATTTATTTATTTATTTTCCTTTTCTTTGTCCTTTTGAACACTCTTATTTTGTCCTTTCAGACAGCACGTTCCCTTCAGAGAGAGTAAACTCACTCACTATCTGCAGGGATACTTTACCGGCCGGGGTAAAGCCTGTATGATTGTAAACATTAACCAGTGTGCCTCCATGTATGATGAGACGCTCAACGTGCTCAAGTTCTCTGCTGTAGCTCAAAAGGTGTGTAACAACCTAATATGTCTGCGTCTCACTCCTTAAAGGGTAAGATCACTCAAAAATGAAAATTATTATCAGTTACTCATCCTCATGCCATTCATCTTTGTATATTTAATGTAACCTGAGAGATTTTTAATGAAAGCCGAGTGATTTCTGTCCCTTCATTTGAAAATCTATTCCACCAAAACTTTGACGCTCCAAAAAGTTCATTGTAAAAAGTCCATGAAGTCCTTGGTTTAATCAAAGACTTTAAAAAAGAGCCACAATATGGTAGTATGGTTGAGTTCCTGTTTAACATACATGATGTGCTTCATGCATTTGTGTTGATCAATGTTTGCATGTAAATAAAAGCCTAAATGTATTTATTATATTGTGTATTGACTTCAGAAGAATTAGATTAAACCTCTCAATTCTTAGGGGTTATTTTTACAATGTGTTTAGGAACTTTAAGCATCAAAGTTTCAGTAGAATGGACTTTTAATTGAGGTTCAGAAATGTCTCAGGTTTCAAAATATCTTTACTTGTATTTCAAAGATGAATCCATACCAAGGTCTTATGGGTTTGGCAAAACATGAGGGTGAGTAATTGATGACAATTTTTAGTTTTTAGGGACTGTATCCTATATTTTTGCACCATTTTTTTGTTTTCCCATCATATTTGTCAAGGTTTCTTGACATTGCTCAAACTGCTGGAATGTTGTTGGATTTTGGGGGGGGGGGTTTGTAGCTGTGTTATGGATAGTTCTCCTGTTTTTTTTTCAGGTGGTGGTTCTCACCACTAAGAGCGTTCCAGTGGTGGTGAAAAGAAGTGCCAGAGAGGTTTCTTTCATTATCAACAATGTTGATCGTCGGGAAATGCGGCGCAGCTCGCTGGTACGATGGGACCCCAGCCTTGAGGATGTCCAGGAAGATTCTGACACTGAGGAGGATGAAGAGGAAAGTGAAATGGAGGACACCATTCTGGATGCTGAGGAAGAGGGGAAAGAGACTGTGCTGCTCGATAGGGGGGTTTATGAGGTGAGATCTGGCATCTCACACCATGAGTCACATCTATAGTAATTTTCACACAAGACATTTTAACTGTTTTATTGGTTTTTCATCCACTTAGGACACACAAATATTGATGCGTGTATTAATATTTTTATATTGTTGCTGCATGCTTTTATGTTTGCATAACACTGAGGTTTCTGCATCAGCATGGTTGTTTTGTATTTGTATGTAAAGGCCCAGCTGCAGTTTATAGAGGAGATTCAGCAGCAGTTGAGGAAGGAGAAAGCCGAACACTTAGCTCTCGAGGCACGTGTTCGAGATGAAGTTACAAAAGAATTCTCTGAGCTGATTTCACAGATGCAGGAAGATTACAGGTCAGAGATCACAGGCCCCCGTGCTCAATTATGTGTAATTAAAGCAAATTACAGGTCACGCTATATGATGACCCAGACTGCTTTCCGTGTCTTTTTTATTTTTTATTTTTTTTCTGTTTTAGTGAGCGCATATCTAGAGAGAGGGAACTGATTGAGGAACGTTGTGAACGGAGACTGGAGATTCTTAAAAACCTGGTGGGAAAAACTGCTGTGGAGGACAACAGCATTAATTCAGCTGAGACCAAATTAGAGGTACAGATATGCTGTAGTTTTCAGAGTAGATGTTCGGGGTTTTGCTATACTTTCTAAATACTTAGAAACTGTGTACTATACTTACTAAACACTTTCTTTAAAATATTTTTTGTTAATGCTCAATTGTAGTGGTGAATTTGTATGTGTGTTTGTGTAGGAAGAGAACCATGTCTCTCTAGACGGCATTCTTGACTCTATGAGCAGTGACCTGGCTGGAATCAGACAGGATGTCCAGGCTGCCCAGTCCTGCTTGGTGACCTCTGACCCTAAAGTCTCTGTGACGCTGCTAGACCTTGAGAAAAAGGTCACAGAACTTTCAGAACTGCTCAGTGAAACTCAGAATCAGCTGTCACTCAAGACACAGGGTGAGAAACGATTGCAGATAAGCAGACCCACAACAAATCTGCCCTTGCATAGAGATGTCTTGTGCTTCCCCTCTCCCTTCAATGTTAATTTTTTTTGCTGTTAGTGTTCCCACTATTCTGGAAAATGTTTATATACATATAAAAATTACATAATCCCCCCCCCCCCCCAAAAAGTCAAATATTTTTATTCTTTTTTATTAGTAATTTTCTAGTATCTCTCTTATTTTTTTCTTTCAGTTATTTTGGTATTTCTTCAGCTATAAATTGCTTTTTGTGAGACCAAAACATTTCCATGGAAAAGTCATGGAAATTCATTGGCCAGAAAGTGTGGGAACCCTGTATTATGAGACACCGATGCTTTTGCAATAGGACTATAACCACATGCACTTGCTTAGTGTTCACACTCCACCTTACCAGGCTTTCTAATTGCTTGATCTAACACCAAGCCCCATACTCCCTCACAGAGCTGAAAACCCAGAGCAGACTGTCAGATGAACTGGAGGAGGTGAAGAAGGTAAAACAGCCTCTGTAAAAGGCTTCTGCCATTTTAACACCTAGTATGAGGACCAGACTCACAGCATTTCTGCATAGGCAAGCTCCACTTTTTTTCTTTTCTTTAGAAACTAAAAATGTAGTTGAAGTTGTGTCTTGTTCTTCTGATTATAGGCTCTGGAGAGCCACAAGCAAAGGGAATGGGAGCTGAGTGAAATGTGCAGACAAAAGGATGAGATGCTTTCCAAACTCCAAACAGCTCTTGACCAACATGTGGAAAACACTGCTCAGGATGTGAGTGTGAACATCTAGAGATTTGTTTTCAAATGTCCATAATAATTGGATGTATACTACCGTTCAAAGATTTGGTCTCTGTAAGATTGTTTTTTTTTTTTTTTTTTTTAAGGCTGCATTTATTTGATCAACGATCCAGTAAAAACAGTAATATTACTACATTAAAAAAAATAATAATAATTGTAAAAGTAGTATTACTAGTAGTATTATGTAGTATTACTACAATTTAAAATAATCGTTTTTGTCTTTAGTGTCACATTATCCTTCAGAAATCATTCCAATATGCTGATTCAGTGCTCAGGAAATATTTCCACACAGTTGTGCTGCTTAATATTTTGTGGAAACTGTGATGCAGTCTTTATTGAATAGAAATTATAAATGTATGAATTAATTTTTATTTTTTTTTTAATTACTGATCCCAAACTTTTGAACAATAGTGTAACAGTATTTTAACTGGTTATGGAAAATAATATTTTGCCTGTCATTATTATCCTTTTTTATATATATATATATCTATTTGGAGCTCGCTCATTGTCACTATGAACACTTGTGTAGAAAAGATCTGTTCAAGTTCAATAATTTTTCCACAAAACAAATAACAGTTCCTTTACAGTTACACAATGTTTTTATTTACTGTGTTTATTTTTTCTTTTGTTGCGGATTTCCAGAGAACTCAAATTGACTCCATCAAAAAGGAGATCATCCGTCTTAAATGCAATTGTACCTGCTCAGAACAGCGGCCTGACAGCCGGACTGAAACCAGAAAGCGGCGTCAGGAAGGGGAGGGGCTTGATGGACAGCCCCCTCTCAAGAAAGGTACAGACTCCGCCCCAGGTGCTGAAAAGTGCCTCCCAGCTTTTGTCACAACCAGAGGAGCTGGCCGAGAGAATCGGGCCAAAGGACGACGATACCTTCACAGTCGAAAAAGGCTCTCAAACATAAAGAAATGATCGTTAAAAATATGTTTTAGAAAAAGTTACCACAGTGCATAAGACCTGTATTTCAAAGTGTACTGTTTTTATGAACACAACTGAATAAAGAAGTATATTTATTTTACACATGGAAAATGCTGCACAAAATAAAAAGCACTATAAGTTATAAAAGGGGTAAATACCAATAAAAAAGGATGCTTGACTTTTTATATATATATATGTATATGTGAGAAAAAGAAAGAGTAACAGAAATGTTATTATAGTATTAATGCATCCCACACACACATGAGGTGCTTTCTGAGTATGAATAGGAGGCTTTCAGGCTGAGTGATTCCACAGTTAAATGCCCCTCTTTCATCTTCAGAATGAAATCAAATTGAAAATTAATTTTATGCCCAATGTGCGAGTAAAGACTAGTGCATTTTAGATTAAATTAATTACTTGCTTTGTTGCCTGGCCAGTAGCAATAAATTTGAAATGCCTGGTTGTACCCAACTAATTTAAATGTTTGAAACAATTTTTAAATGAAAACAATTTATATTAAACAAACACAAATAAATATTGTGTTATTGCATGTCACACCGACAGATCATTAATATAAAAATATTTTTATATATATTTATCTGTTAAGTGTTTCTAAAGTTCTCCATACTTTATAGGTCCCCTGGAGGACTCAAAAGTCCAAGATGATGTTCCAGAAAATGGATGTCAAGACTCCGCCCTTCTTGAGGTTAAAGGTCAGCTGGAGTGTTGCCTTGCTGAATCCAAACAAAAAGACAAGCAGATCACAGATCTGGAGCAGGAACGCCACTCATTAAAGATTTGCATTCAGGATCTGAAGTCTAAATTGGAAGAAAGAGTTTCACAGGAACATATTCTGCAAGAGAAGGTACATCAGACATCCTTGGAAACTAAATCAATGGTAACAGCAGTGGATTGCAGCAATTTGAAGGTAGAAGCTGTGTCCAATAATAGCAACACTACAGAACATTTAAAAGGTTCTTCTCAAGAACTGGCTGCTGCCAAATCACAAATGGCTAAGCAAGATCACGAACTGGGAGAGAAGAACAAACACATCTTGACTCTTGAACAGGAAATTACACTACTGCAACGAGAAGCAGAAACCTCCAGAAACACATTAGCTGACTATGATGACCTCAAAAAAGTCAACTCTGACCTGCAGGCTGAGGTGACAACCCTTCGTGGGGTCAAACTTGAACTAGAGGAGAAGGTCAGATGCCTTGAGAAAGAGAAGGAAGAGAGAAACACAGTCCATCTGTCTAAAGAGGAGGGGCTGACGAACCCTAACACTCTTGGATCTAAAAACAGGGAGACCCATAGCAAAATAAACATCACAATGTCTGAAAAGGATTCTGAGCTGGCACAGAGGGAGAATGCCCTAGTGTCAAAGGAGGCTCAGCTCTTAGTGCTGCAGAAGAAGCTGAAGGAAGCGCAGGAGCGTCTGGAGGAGGAGGAGACACTAGCTGTGCAGGAGGCACGCAGGAGGGAGGCGGAGAGGAGGAGAGAGCTGCTGGCTGTGGCAGAGGAGGCCATCGCTCAGAAAGATGCAGAGCTGCAGAAGAGACAAGAAGAGATCAACCGGTCAGTTATGTTCCTCCTCAATTACAATACAGTGTCCTAAAATACAAGTTACATTAAACCACCATACAAAATCAGTTCAGTTTATTTTTGTAGCATTAGTGTCATACACATGTCGAGCACATTCACTATTTTTCTTTTTTCATATGTATTTATATACACTACCATTCAGTGGTTGAAATAAATGAATACATTTATTCAGCAAGGATCCATTAAATTGATCAAAAGTGAGTTCAAGTAAATACTGTTCTTTAATGTATTAAACAAAGAATCCTGATTTCCACAAAAACATTATGTAGCACAACTGTTTTAAACGTTAAAAATAATAAATGTTTCTTGAGCACCAAAACAGCATATTAATGATTTCTGAAGGGTCATGTGACACTGAAGACTGGAGTAATGGCTGCTGAAAATTCAACTTTGCTAACACAGGAATAAATTCCAATACTTTTTCAAATATATTAAAGTAGAAAACTGTTTTAATTTGTAATATTATTTCACAATTTTACTGTTTTTAAATGCAGCCTTGGTGAGCATGTTACTTTTCACTGTGTGAAATGGAAAAATGTATAATGTATTATCATTTTGTGTTTAGTCAATTGACTTGTGCTCCATCCTTTTTTCTTTTTTTAGAAGTGAATGGCTGTTTAATGTTGATTCTTTGTAAAACAAAGCTTGTTTTTGGTCTTCGGAACTGACTTTAATGGTGTGAACTTGAGTATTAGCAGCTTTTCTATAAGCATTGATGATTTTCTTGAAAGCATCAAACTGCTTGAGAAAAGTTATTACTTAGGCCTATTCCCTGAAATGAATTTTCTTGCTTTATTTGTCAAAGATATTGCACAAGATTGCTGCTTTTGTTGGATTAATGATTATCCCACACAGAAGAACATTGATTTATTTTAGCAGCCTGGAAGGCTTTTTTATTGTCTCTTCTTACTGAATAAGCTCTAAAAGGCACGTATATTTGTAATTGTGATTGTGTGTAGTGCATTTTGTCAGAATAATGGTCATGTCTTTAAGGCTTTTAGCTAGTGGTTGACCAACGTGGATTTTTCACTGGTTCATGCCAATATTTAGAGAGCAGTATAGGTGCTACAATGCCAAAATATACCCACAATCCAGTAATAGCAAATGAAATGCATATTTGCTGAAGTGAAAAGAAAACTCATTTTACACATGCACTCAAACATCACTGAAAAAAGATCAATTTGGAAATGACAGAAGGTAAAGATAAACACTTCTCTTAATTGACCAAGCAGACGTGGTTTAATGATGCAGATAATCTCAAATTTGCCCAAATACTGATAAAGTTGAATTAATCGGACACCATTTATCAATACTTTTTCCTCAGACTTGTTTCTTTTTCTTTTTTGGTATTCATTCTATGTTCATGTGATTTTTCATCACTCAGGTTAAAGGAGGAGATTAAAACTAGCGAGTGTAAGTTGAACGGTATGGCTGTTGATCTGCACAGAAGGGAAGATGATTCATCTGATCTTCGGGAAAAACTCTGTGACTCAAAGAAACAGATTCAACAGGTCCAGAAAGAGGTGAGAACTGTTTCAAACGTCTTTACCGTCTGGGCCAAAATGTGTCAGAGTTTATATTGAATCTGACTGTTGTTGACTTGTGCTAAAACTCCTTATGACTTAGATCTCCTCCATGCGGGACGCTGAGAAATCTCTACGAACAAAGCTCAGTGATCTAGAAAAGACTAAAGCACAGCTCCAGAATGAGATCGCCAACAGGGACCGCACCATCAACCAGCTGAAAGCTGTAAGCACCGCCTAGAGATGAATAGCTAAAACCACAAAGAGAGAAACATTAATTGACACTGTCATGTGAACTGAATATTTTGTCTTTGTTCTAAAACAGGAACGATCTTCTAAATCGAAATCAGATGAGAATCTGCTGCTCTATCAGAAAGCATGTAAAGGTAGGCTATATGCTGTTTAATTGTCTGCGTCTGCACAAGTGTGTGCAGCAATGGGTGTCATTTATTGTCAAGTGTTTAATTAAATGTGTGGCAATAAGCAGTGAAGCATGTTAATGTTTGTTGATGGTTTCCGTAGATTTGCAGGAGCGCGAGCGTGTTATTGAAGACATGCGTTTGGCTCTGACAGAACAGGAGGAAACACAGACAGAGCTGGACCTGGAGCTGGACAACAGAGAGGCTCAGATAAATGAGCTCACTCAGGGTACAAGATCACATGGAGAATATTGCATTCATAATACTTTAATGTACTGTAAAGCATTTAGTAATATCATACATAAATATATAGTATTACAGGGTGTTGCTGTCTAACATAACATAAATTTAAAAAATAAATACAAAATGTAAGTTTAAGTTTAATAGAAAAAACAACATTTGGTATGTCCCCATTTTACTTTATTCACTTTATGTTCCCCAGCGTGATTTGAAAGATCATCTTGTTCTTTAAAGGGGAAAAAATATGATTATAGTCACATATGTACTTATTTCTTAGTGATAAGTACAGAATTTCATGTTTCTTATTGTTGCATCAACTTTTTTTTTTTTTTTTTTTAAACCATTCAAATGAAAAATCTTTATATTTATATTATTTATAACCTCACTCTATTTATTTCCAGAATTGATGAGGTTGAGAGAATTGCAACCTGAACGGAAGAACGGGAGAGATTCCAGATCAACCTCTGATGACGTTTTACAGGCCAGACAACAGACCACTCAGGCCCAGGAGAGCTTAAAGGTCTGTTGTCTAAATTTTTTTTTTTTTTCAATTTCTCTTCAGCTGTAAGAGAAATGTGTGCTCATTGTCTTTGTTTGGTTCTTTGGGGGTTCATGTTTGTAGCTGGCCAATGAAAAGCACCAGGCAGAGCGCAAGAAGTGGATGGAGGAGAAGTTGGTTCTGATTGGTCAGGCTAAAGAGGCTGAGGAGAGAAGGAACCAGGACATGAGGCGATACGCTGATGATCGAGAAAGGCATGCTCGCCAACAGGCCGAAATGGTAAATAGCAGTGTGTTCAGACACTAAATATATTTTTAGTTTAAGAGAGAATGACTGTTGATTTGTGTCAATTAGGAGTCTCTTGCCACACGTCTTGCTGCTCGTGAGGAAGAGATGGAAAGCTGGAGAAAAGAGAGAGACGCACTCGTCTCTGCTCTTGAGATTCAGCTGAAAAAGCTTATCATGTCCAATGCAGAGAAAGACCAACAGATCAAGATCCTACAGTCCAGAAACACCCCCCCAACACCAGAGGTCAGTCTAGTGTCTGTTACAAACTCTGTTTATTCATGCTACACTACCTACTAGAAAATAACATTTTAATTGATCACCGTATCGCTTATAAAAACTATATCGATATAGCGTACAAACTCGATATACCGCCCAGCCCTACTTTAATTCTGATTAGTTGACAGACATTCTGAGGGTTAATTTAGCCCTGATTTGTTTACTGCATTAGTGTCAAATTAGCAGAACTTCAAAGAGCCATACAGCTCTTTTGAAGCCAAGCAAATCTAATAAAAATGACATACAATTCAGAAATTGTTTTTAGCTAAACTAAAGCTGACTGGGACCACTCTCCAGCCGAAAAATATATTATAATTATGGAGACCTAGTAATGTAGCCTATGTGACTATAAGACATGTATGTGTCATGTACACACAGATCCCTGTTATCAACAATAGTCTTGCTTCTGCAAATTTACATTATTTTTAAACCATGTACATTAAATAGCTGTAGTACCACCTGATTGTTTGCCGTGTTGTTCTACAGTTCATTCCTTCATCAATTTTACCCTACATGAAGTGTTGTTTTAACATTTTGTCCCTGTCTCAGGAGGTCACTGAGGACAGCAGGACCGAGGCACTGCAGGCAGAGCTGGCTGCAAAGGAGGCAGAGATCCAGAAACTAAAGGAACAGCTCCGTGTCAGCAGCCTTCGCAGAAACTCATCTACCCAGGTCTGACACACGTGTTTTATTACTGCCATTCACCCGTTACCTTTGATGATTCATTAGAGTCCACGTATGGCAAATATAATCGCTGTCAATAGACCAATATCGTAATTTGAAGTGACTTTACTCTGAATGTTTTCAAAAAGCATTTTGGCATTTGTATACTAGGAGAAACTGCGAGTCATATGAATAGAGCTTTTATATAGATTCTATTATATTCGGTAGAATAGCCCTTTATTTTCACTTGTTTGTACATCAATATGCTTTCCAAAGAATTCCCCACACTGCCTGCTTTGTAGACATGCAGTTCTTAGTATTTATTTGTACCACCCTGAGGTGATGTGTTGTTTATTAGACATACTGTAGCTGTTTATTAAATTGATTTTCTAATTAGATGTTGAGTGAGGAATGTTGATTGACTGTCTCTATTGCCGTGCTAGACAATGGAAGCAGAATTATCTGACACGAAGCCTCTGAACACCAGTACACTTAAACACACAAGCAAAGCCAGAGGATCTGTCACCAGTCAGGTAAAACAGAAATACGTCTTATTTATCATTTAATTGTAAAAATGTCAATTACTTTGTTGCTTGCTTTTAATTTTTATTCTTTTAGTTTGCATTTAGTTTTGTGCAATAGTAGATGCAACACACAAATGCATGTTCATCATCTCTCTTAGATTTGAATGATCTGTCAGTAACAATAGATAAACACCACAAGAGAAAGTTATACTGACACTAATGGTGTAATGAATTAATGATTTAGATTAATATTCATTTATTAACACATTGTCATTCACGGTTAATTAATTTTCATTCCTATTAGATTAATGTTTGTTTAGACCGCTGTAATTTAATAGATTAATTATATATGTGTATAATGTGTATAAACTAGAGGTGTAACCGGTACACGTATTTCGGTACGAGTCTTACGCTTCGGTATGCATGTGTACCGAACAAATACAGCATTGTTTTAACCACTGCACGAGTGAAACTTCATTGGCAAATTCCAGTTTTATATATTATAACTTTTGATAAGAAACAAAGTGTCATCTAGTGCTGGGTGGTATGACTAAAAATTTATATCACGGTATTTTTCAAAATTATACCGGTTTCACAGTATATGATGGTATTTATATTTTTCATGCATGACCAGGTGTTTACTGACTGAGAGAGGAAAAACTGCAGTAGATTGACTTAGAATGCCCTATTTTACTGTTATGATGAGCGAATATTGTAGAAAAATTCCACACTAAATAGTGACTAAACACGACTCATTAATGCATGTTAACCAGGAGTCAATCTCATGTCAGTTTGTATATTCTATGGCAAAAAGCTGCTAAAAGGGTCTGAAAGTTGCTAAATATAGTGCTAAAGTCACGCTCGTGTGTGTGAGACGCGGGAGCTGATGGCAGCAGGTGGTGGATATTGTGGAGTTCTTCTGTCATTGTAGCACTCCAAGGCAAAGGAGTAAAGAAAGAGACCAAAAGGTTCCTTACTGGACAAGATCATTTATTTGGGCATCAAATAGCCAAGGAGACTCAAGCACACAACATTAATAAATACGAATATGGCACTTTTATTCTTATACAATAATACAACTAATATTAAAACCTCAAAAGGGCAAAGCAGCAGGTTAAGATGGTTACCACGTATAGGCCTATACTTCAATTAATAGTGTATGTGAAAAATCACAAATTACCTTGAATAAGTAAGCAGTCAACGAGCAGAAAGGTATTCAGCAGAGGGTTTCAACTCCTTAAAATTAGTTAATGTGCCCGCCAATTATACACCATTTCATTACACAGCAAACACCAAAGGTACAAAAATCCATAAGTGCATCAGTTAAATCACACACTTCAATACACACCAAAAGATCATTCAATATGTGCCAAAACCACTCTGGCTAACTACTTAGCAGTCGTCAATATAAAACAATATGAAAAATGGCACATGAAAGAACCTAACCTGCCCTAATACCCCATACACCCACACACTCACAATTACAAACACACATACAAACGCCGGGGGACCGGTAACAATTAATCACATTAACCCAGGACTCCCCGGCGAATAACACACTTCATATATTCACACACACACAATTCAATAAACCATAAATGCAGATAATGGGCTGCTGGCCTTCTTACCCGCTGCCGGACATGGGGTACAGCGTTTGGGAAAACAACCGGCGACCACCGAATTTTAGCTAGGGAACCCAAAACTGCACACTATCCCTCCCGATCGCTTCGCACACGTCACAGAGAAACATCCAGCCCACGTCCCGGCACGGCAGCCTCGGCAAGAAGCTCAGCAGCACTCACATACAAAATCCCCCCAAACAACAACAGACCTCATACCTTTATTGATTCCATTAGAAATGCAGCACAGGTGTTTGTTCCTTTCCCCTAATGGGACGTAAGGCAGATACTACGGGCGCAACCCAAGTAGGGCTCGCTGCAGTCCACAAGATCCAGGGGGCGTGGTTGGAGATTGGTAGGTTTAGGGGTGGAGATGGGGTGGATTTAGGGATCAGGGGGTGGAGATGGGTAGGTTTAGGGGTGGAGATGGTGTGGGTTTAGGGATCAGGGGGCGGAGATGGGTAAGTTTAGGGGTGGAGATGGGGTGGGTTTAGGGATCAGGGGTGGAGATTGGTAGGTTTAGGGGTGGAGATGGGTAAGTTTAGGGGTAGAGATGGGGTGGGTTTAGGGATCGGGGTGGAGATGGGTAGGTTTAGGGATGGAGATGGTGTGGGTTTAGGGATCGGGGTGGAGATGGTGTGGGTTTAGGGATCAGGGGGTGGAGATGGCTAAGTTTAGGGGTGGAGATGGGGTGGGTTTAGGGATCAGGGGGTGGAGATGAGTAGGTTTAGGGGTAGAGATTGGGTGGGTTTAGGGATCAGGGGGTGGAGATGGGTAGGTTTAGGTATATGTAAGGTGGGAGGAGTTGGATCTGGATCCAACCACGCCCCCTGGATCTTGTGGGTTGCAGCGAGACGCTCGCGCAACCACTGATGCCCCTCCACTTGCCTAAATGAAGGGCTTACATCATCACGTTCTACTAGTTCTACAGCTTAACAACTTTCCCGCTTAGTTACACATACAGCTGTGTCCTTGCCACAATGCAATAGTGGAAAGAGACCCCTCTCAAACAGTGTCGCATTCCGAACGTTATTTAAATAACACCGGTATTGCGGTATTTTAAAAATTCATATCATAAGAAAAATAAACACAGGTATTCGGTATGAACCGGTATACCGCCCAGCACTATGTACATTTTTCAGGAAATTAAAACTATAAATGCGGTTTTGACACTCTCTGATGTGTCACGACAGATTCAACGGCCACGTGAGGTGAGCGTTATCATCTCTTCTCTTTACTACTAGTTTTAATGTGAAATAAACTTGAATGAACAACTCATGCCTCAAGTAATCGCTCAATCAGTGTGTCAACCGTGGAAAGACGTCAATAAAATAGCTTGTAAACAAAATGTCACGTAGCGTTTAATTTAGCTCAGGCAAATCATTAGTGTCCACCGCTGGTTAGTTCGCTAAAGAAATGAAGTGCAGAGAAGAGTATTTCCCGAAATATTAGACTATATACTCATTATTTTACTTTACCTGTTAGTTAATTAGTATTTTTTTTTCTTATTGGGAAAAAAAAACCCTTTGCTTTCTTTCCTTAACCTCTCCCTGTCTAGCTAATACTTTGAACAATGCCTGAAACTTTGTATTAGTGATGTCTTAATCATTTAATGTATGTTTAAATACATCTGTTATGAAACAAGTTTTGACAGCCACTGTGTAAATGAATACATTTCATCAACAAATAGAAATTTTATCATTTAGAAGATGATTTAAAAACAGCATTATGTGCAATTTACATGTTTGCATACAATGTTTTTTGTTTTAAGTTGAGTGTTGATTATTATATTTGAAAAGAAATGGTAATTAAATTTAAGTTTGTGCTCTGTTGTTAATTGTAGCCTTATAGTAATGTAAAAGACCTCCCTATAATTAGTTTAGAGCAGAAGCTGAGGTAGATTTTTATCCCTAGGAAAATATAATTGAATTTATATAAAGAGAGGGCAATTTGTTCACAATATTTAATAAAAAAAAAAAAAAAATTAGTTTTTTTCACCCTGCTGTACCGAACCATGTCAAAACCGAGGTTCATACCGAACCGACATGTTTACTGTTTAAAATGTTGGGGTCAGTAGGATTTCTTATATCTAATCTCTAGTATTTTACAGTAGTCACCTCTTGTCTCCTTAGATGAATTTGTTGCTTTTGCTGCATTTGCTGATTTTTGATTAAAAGCATCTACTTTCTGAATATATGCACATATTTCTCAGCCAATTGATTATGATAATCAAGTTAATAATAATGATCTTCATATCACAGAGTTCGTCCGGTAGCTGTCCGCTGGTGCTAGATTCATCAGAGATCTCCACGGAAACAGGCAGACGTTCCAGGTTTCCGCGGCCCGAGCTGGAAATTTCCTTCAGCCCTCTGCAGCCGGATCGGTTTGCTCTTAAGCGGCAGGGTGAAGACTCCGCTATTACTGTAAAAATCTCCCGACCCACACGCAAGAGGAAGAGCGGAGAGATGGAGAAGGTGAGAAATTAAATGGATGGAGGGGGTTTAGAAAATGGTTCTCAATTCACACAAATTAGAATCGAGTGCTGTGACTAGAATGACCCTCAATCTTCTTGTGCTTGAGCTGTATGTCTAATCTTTTCAATTTCTAGCCTTAGAATCGTGGGAGATTGAGTAGAATGTTAGTTATCACACTAACTGTCACACAGTGTTCAGTCACACAGTGTTCAGTCCTTTTCCTCCCCTTTAGTTGATTAATAAAAAATTATTATTATTGATATTCTTCATAAAACCAGCAGACCATCTGCTGCTGACCTAATCTGCACAGCCAGCAGCCCTTTAATTGTCCTAATTAGGCATTAACAAGGCTCTAATTTTCCTCACTTACACTTAACGATCAGTGTTCATTGTGCATGGGCAGCAAAATGGCAGTCCTATTAAGCATATAGTTCTGTGTGTGAGAATATATTTATGTGTGTGTGGTTGAGCGTGCCTTGGCCTAACCTCACACACTCTTCTCCAGGCAACATAAAAACTTGCGGACACTTGTTTTGGTTGCAATAACAATAATTATAGAATACACAGTAGGTTTATAGATTTCTTAAACCTGTTTATGGAAATTTAATTGAACTGTTCAGACAAAGGGATTACAGATGCACAAATTCAACCATACCATAAATGCAGACTAAACAGGGTGTTAACATTTTATTAAATTACACTTTATAAGGGTAGCTATGCACTTAAGAGTCTCTAGTCTGGGTAGATCTTGCTATTCTCTCCAAACAGCGCAGTGAAGATGTTATGTTGCTCACTGAGAAAATGCTTTCCACTCCAAATAAGTGCTCTCTTATTGACAAAGAATCGTGTGCTCTCTCACCGGTTGTCCCTGGCAACAGAGTCATGCTTCCACATGCTTTGTAGCTGCTAATTGTTGGAGACTTTTGTAATTGAATGGAACAAACTAATTTTAATGGCGTTTCTGTTCGCTTGAAGAGGAAAGGAGGCAGGAGCAGCGTGGTGAAAAAGAAAGCTTTCTCTGAACCCAGTGCTCAGGTACCCTCTCTTCCTGTTTAATCCTACCACAGCTCTTCCACCTTCAGGACTCCTAATGGTCTAAAATTACTTTTGTTTTTTTGCCCCTCTATATTTTTTTTCTTCACACTAAATAAACTTGGGCAAGTCTGTGTGATGGAGGTGTTCCATTAAATAAGTTACTGGCAAAGTTTGTCCTTAATCAACATGAAACCCAAATGGACTCTCTTTACTTTCTCAAAGGAACAGATTTTTAGTCTATTTTAGGTTTGACGTTTTGCACAAAGATTCTTCAGCACAGACCTGCCTAAAGAGTCCTCAGATATTTTCTAGTTCCACAGAAAGAAATATGTATGCAGTGATAGAATGTTCATTGTTAAATCATCTATTCATTTAATACACATTCCTGATTTTATTCCTGGTGTAGGACGTTCCTTCTCACCTGATCTTTACAAAAAAGTATCTTGTGCTCAGCAAGTCTGCATTTATATGATCAAAAACACTGTAAGACAGTAATACTGTGAAATATTTTTAACAATTCAAAATATTTGTTCTGTTTCTATATAGTTTAAATGTACCTTTTCCTTTGATGGCAAAGCTGAATATTCAGCAGCCATTTCTCCAGTCTTCATATCAGTGTCACATGATCCTTCAGAAATCATTCTGATATACTGATTTGGTACTCAAGAAACATTTCTTATTAAAACAGTTGTGCTGATTAAGATTTTTGTGGAAACTATGATTCTCTAATCAATGCAGTGGTTCTCAATTCCAGTCCTGGGGACCCCCTGCTCTGCACATTTTGCACGTCTCCCTTATTTAACATGCCTGACTGGGCTCATCAGCTTATTAGGGGAGAGAGACATGAACTGAACTAATGAGCTGATGATCTCAGTCAGGTGTGTTAAATAAGGGAGATGTGCAAAATGTGCAGAGCAGGGGGTCCCCAGGACTGGAATTGAGAACTACTGCTCTAATGCAGGGGTGTCAAACTCAGGTCCTGGAGGGCCACAGCCCTGCTGAGTTTAGATTCAACCCTAATTAAACACACCTGATCCAACTAATCGAGTCATTCAGGCTTAGTTGAAAACTACATGGTATGTGTGTTGGAGCAGGGTTGGAACTAATGCTGCGTTCCAGGCAGGTTTTTGAGCCCGTAAGTCACGACTTCAAACCACGACTCACGACTTTGTAGCGTTCCAGGCAAGTCACGCCAAACTGCCTGAGCGCAAGGATTTGTGGTAGCTAGATGTAAACAAACCAGCATGGCGGACCGTACGTTAGCTATGCCCAACATTTCCATGTGGCCATATACTTTCATGACATACTTATCGCTTCAGACACATAACATTGTAATACATAATCGTGTGTGTATTATTTATTATTATATTATTATTAATTTGATTGCGAAGTTATATTGTCCTGAAGTCTATTTCTCACTGTGTACCACTTGCATAAACACCACATCCGTAGGGGCTGCCATTGTTGTTTCGCGGGCTATGTGATGTCAGAGCGTGGAACTGGGAGTACATCGATCTAGTACGAGTTCACGGGTGGGAAGTCAGGGGTTTGACTGCCGTTCCAGTGCACTTTCACGGGTAGAAGGTTGATAAAACACGCGGCATAAACTCTGCAGGGCTGCAGCCCTCCAGGAACTGAGTTTGACACCCCTGCTTTAATGAATAGGAAGTTCAGAAGAACAACATTTATTTGCAGGGGGGAAAACATTTCTTGTAAAAATGCAAAGGTCTTTATTGTCACTTTTGATCAATTTAATGCATCATTGCTGAATAGAAGTATTAATTTTTACTGAGCCCAAAAGTTTGAATAGTAGTGTATTTAGTCATTGTTTTTATCTAATCGAACTGGAATCAGGAAGGTTGCACTACCACTAAGTGTAATAAAGATCACAGCAATAATAAATAACAATAGATGTGAAAAGAGTGTTACCATTGGGATACATCAAGATGCTCTCCTCAAAAAGTGGATGCAGCTTTCAGACAGGAAGTCCTTCACAATCCATTGCTAACTGAAATTAGGTCTGGCTCTGTTCTGAGATGAAATCCCCCACTCATTTACAATCCAATTTATTCCTTATGGGCAAAATCTACTTCATTCTCATTGAATATTCTTTTTTACTCTGAAATGTGTCCCATTACGAAAGTAAAGTTTGTATATGCTGTTTCATGTTGACTTTAAAGGCTCTGGTTTAGCTTCCAAACTCATTTACTAAAAGCAAAACATGACCTAGCCTAGACCTCTTTGATCGAAGTACCTATAAAGTCTAAAAATACAGAAATGAAATCCTACCAGTAGCCTTATTAACCCTTTAAAGTCCCTAATAAAGTTTTTGTGACCATTTCATCCAGGCCATTTGGTTAGAGTTCCTGATGGTGGAAATGCAGCTTATGAGTCATTATCCCACAAGCCTTTGATGCATCAAAGAAATAATAAACTTTCTATCAAGGTGGGTGTGTAAATGGAGTGGGTTTTGCTATATGGTTTTACAGATCCATTAGGGTGATTTTTCATGTAAAAGCCGTCCATGCCCTCAGTGCCAGGGCATTTGTTTCTACATGATGCATAAATGACAAAGGCTTTGGGAGATAATGCTCTTTATTTAAAATAGACCCATAATTCATCATTCACTCATCAAATCCTCAAGTTCATGACTTTTCGCATTTAATTGGAGGAAATCATTGTGATCCTACAATACCTTCACCCTCGAAACCTCTGAATTATTGTAATTACACTTTCCCATTTCATGCCAGGGAAACACCAGCACCTGACTGCAGAACAAGCCATCATTCTCGATCTTTAATGCGTTTCCCTCGGATACGATTGAACAGTGAACGACTTGGCAGGTTCCTGGAAGTCAGGGCATTAGTCTTCCTTTAATGCGAGCTTGCAAGTCAGAGAGTGGCATAGTATCTCACCTCCCAACACTGGAAACAGCAGGTGACAGGTGTGACAGACAGAGATCCGCCCCTGTCCACCCTGTTTAGACTGGCGGGGGTTGCGAGCGTGGCATTGGCTGTCACATGCAATGTCACAGATGTGATCTTGTTGTCTAGAGAGAGAGGGAGATAGAAACAGAAAATGATGAGTCACTGGAGAGACTAAGAACGCTTTCAGACTGAATCATTTATTTATTCTGCAGATTAGTTTTTTTTTTTTTTTCATGTATTATTTGTTTATATGTGTGTGTGTAGGGAGAGAGTTTGAGAGGGATATGGCAGATGCTGTGTTGTCTTATTAATGATGATTTAATGCACTGCACTCTCTTGGCACTAGATCTGTCAACTAATCCTCAGGGGTTTGTGCTCTTTTGAGTGTCAAGAATTTAACCGGCAGTGTTTCTAGCTGACCTGAAACCAATTTGTGTTTTGTTAGGATTAAAGATTCAAATCAGAGACTCAGACATCCAGTGCTGTCAATGTTTCTCCTAGGGCTGGGCGGTATATCGAGTTTGTACGATATATCGATATTCTTTATAAGCGATACGGTATGAAGCAATACCGTTAATATCGATATAAGTAGTTTGATACGAGCGCATCTGAAAAAATATCTAGGGAGGACACAGACTGAACTGCTGCGGAGAAAGTGCATAATACAATTTGTTCTACATGTATCAGGCTTTATATGAAGGGCTTTAAAAAAATCGTAAGATATAGTAGCCTTTAGTTTCAGTTTAAAACGGCTCTGACAGAAAGGCTGAGTGTGCCGCTGACAGAGATGCCACTCGCGCTGTTTAATGTGTTTGAGACGTGCTGATTTCCTTAACGCATAACTTACATTTCACAGGTATATTCTCCATCTGTAAATGTTAGAAAGCCATGGAAATATTTCCATTTTGCAGTCAGAAGTGCGTGAGCTTTTGCTTTGCGATTCTCCGCTAAACTTCATAGACCATTTAGAGCGAGCGCCGCCACGCGCATGCGCGCCAAACAAACGGAGCGGAGCGCAATAACTCTGACTAAAATATACATTTTGCTGAAATATTTGTAGTTGGAAAATAAATGTGACATATGTAGAATTTTAAACCGACGAGTGAGTGTATTTGTATGATAGCACTAACTGTAAAGTGTAATGGGGTAATCAAAATAACCTTTTTACTCAATTAGTCTGTGCTTTTTTATTATTTTCAATTTTAGTTTAGTAAATTTAACTTCTGCTTTAAAAGCATTATTTTTGTTTTTAGATTGCAATGTTACAATGTTAGAATGTAATGTGATTTGAACCCTTTTTGCACATAATATATGCCTTCATGCTTGCATTCACTTTATTTGTTTAATCCAAATACAAAATACCGAGATGTATACCGCACATCAGCCAAAAAATACCGAGATATGAATTTTTGCTCATATCGCCCAGCCCTAGTTTCTCCATATGCATTTCACATATAATTAGCAATTCTACGATTGCATGTTGGTCAGAACATAAGCAGAGGGTCTGTTAACCACTGCGTCTGGGTAACTGTTCTTTTCATTGTCTAGTTGATCATCATAACATCCATCACATCTTATCTGACCAATCACAGCCAAGCATTCATATTCTGCAAAGGCCTGTTTCACTGTCTGCATTGTGAACTGCACATGCCATATTATTACGTGGTTAGAGCATTCATGCTAAACTCTTATTTACATGCTGCAATTGGCACATACAAACCCTTTTGTTCAAATCTGACTGAATTCAGACAATTTAAGCAATTTATAGCTACACTTTGGAGTTTAGGTCCAATGTAGACTTGTTACCGTTCAAAAGCTTGGGATTGGTAAGAATTTTTGTTTGTTTGTTTGTTTGTTTTTTTAAAGAAGTCTCTTAGGCTCACAAAGGCTGCATGTAAAATGTAATTTATTCCTGTGATAAATTTTCAGCAGCCGTTACTCCAGTCTTCTGTCACATGATCTTCAGAAATAATTCTAATATCCTGAATTGATGCTCAAAACATTTCTTTTTATTATCAATGTTGAAAACATTTGTGAAACATTTGGAAATTGCGAGACATTTTTCAGGGTCATAGAAAGAACAGCATTTATTAACTAACATTTCTAACATTATAAATGTCTTTACTGTCACATTTTGACAGTTTAATACTTCTCTGCTGAATAAAAGTATTAATTTCTTTTAAAAAAAAATCTGACCCCAAACATTTGAACAATAGATAGATTCCAATAATAATTTTATAATATTAAATAATAGGCTTTGTTTAGATAAATTGTAAATCTTGTAAGCCAGGAATCACTTTGTTTTCTGTACAGAGGTGTAGGTCTGTTACACAGCAGAAACACTGTTAGTGTGAAAGCACAATACAAACCTTTTGTTGTAGCTGTTGCTTTGCTCGCAGTTTGCAGAAAAATGTGTGAAACAGGCCTAAAAGAAACCAAAGCATTAATGTTAGCCTTCCGACCTCTGAAATATGTTTACTCTTGCACTTTGTCATTCCTCAGGATGGGGTGGAAAGTGAGAACATCAGGAATACAAGGGGTAGAATGACTCCTCGTCTAACGCCTCATCAGGAAGAGGTGAGTGACCACATTCTAATACTCAAGCACAGGGCTTGACATTAACTTTTTTGCTCACCGGCCACTGTGGCTAGTGGTTTTCCAAATTTCCTAGCCACTCAGCATTTTCACTGGCCACAATTTTGTTGGGAAATTACACTTTATATGACTTAATACTGCATACAAAAATGAATTTAAATTGTTTTCCAGGTCATTTTTGACCTATTTAAAGGGCATTTTCCCTAACCGTATTAAATGCATGCTGCATCTTTCATATCAAATTCTTACATTTTATTAATAATTTCACTTAATATAATAAGATAATATAGGGCTGTTACCAATCATATGAAATAAGTATCGGTAACACTTTATAATAACTGCACACTATGAATCATTAGTTAATCATTAGTAAATAGTCAATTCATCATTTATAAAGCATTGTTCCAACATTAATAGGCATTAGTAAGCAGTTTATAAATACAGCTATAAATGTTTTGTTCTTGAGCATATCTATAATGTTTAATAATTGTATTTTCATACTTTATTAATGATCAGTTTATAATTTCTAAATTATTACATTATTTACAAACCAGTTATTTAGGAGTTGTCAGTGGTTCATAAGATCATTTAGAAAGTGTAAGTAAATGATTAATAAACTATTTAAATGTACATTTATGAATCTTTTTATTTAGATACATGATAATAGTTGCTCAGTGGGTTAATAAATGCTTTATTAACACATGTTCCTGCTGTAATTCATGATTAAGTCAGGTAGTTATAAAACATTTAGTAGTTGCCAGCCATATATTTTTGTGAGCTCATCTAAAGTGAGGACTATTCATACCTCGTAAAGCATTTACAAAGGAGATTTAAAGGCTCATTTATCTTCCAAACAGACAAGTTAAACAAACAAAACACAGAGGGATACAGAACACAGAAATATTTTTTCATGATGCAAAAAAGAAACTGTACAACTAAAAATAAAAATTTAAGTGTACAGTTGGACAGTTTCATTTTTTTTTTCATCTTGAAATAAATATTTCTGAGTTCTGTATCCCTCTGTGTTGTGTTTATTTTTTTCTGTTAGGAAGATAAATGAGCCTTTAAATCTCCTTTGTAATAGATGTTCTTGATTTATACAGTAAGCATAAGGCATTTATAGCTGTATTTATAAACTGCTTACTAATGACTATTAATGTTGGAACAATGCTTTATAAAGGATGAACTGACTATTTACTAATGCTTACCTAATGATTCATAGTGTGCAGTTATTATAAAGTGTTACCTAAGTATCTACAAAACCGATCTTTCCACTGCAGAAGAAACAGAAGTGACTGGAGCGGCATTCAGATGCATTACACAGATGTTTCAATGTAGCTGAAATATAGCCCAAATGCATTTACACTGCATGCAACATTATAATTATTAGCATAAATAATGTTGTGAGCTCGGTGTTTTAAAATATATATATTATTTTATATACAAATATGAAATGTTGGACAAAATGCAAACATAGGCTACTATGAAAGTAAACCACCAGTAGGTGGCAGCAATCTTAATGAGTCATTGAAGCATGTCTTCAAATGATTCGTTCAGACAGCTGATTCATTCCAAGAATGAAGCAAGTGCCTGTCCTTATGAATGGACCACTGAATCGTTGATTCAAAATTCAAAAACGCGAATCATTCATTAACAAAACACTGCTCAGAGATGCGCGACTGTTCTGCTGTGATCTTTGTTTCAACTTTGACAATATATCCTTTCAATAAATTCAAATTCAAATATTGAACTAAAATATATATTAACTACTCGTTTTAACTCTTGTATAAAATGTTAAATTTGCAATCATGGTTTTTACACAGAACCATTCTCGCCGACATTTCGGTGCTTCCCTAATTAGATGTTTTAATCAGGTTAGTTGTCTGGTCGGGCAAGTAAAATTTTCTTCTTTCACTTGCCCCTTCAAAAAATCCACTTGTCCCAGACAAACATTAATGTTGAGCTCTGTTACTGTATATAAAATTCAACCCGCCAGAGTGGCTAGTGGGAGTGACTGTGTTGAGCCCTTTTCAAGCACTAATTAAATTTATTAAAAAAAAAAAAAAGTTTTCCATCATTATGAAATCGATCTCACAGTCTGATACTGAAATTCTTGTTTAGTTTAATTAAGAGACGTAATAAGGTAGAAATTAGGTGGAAGAAGGAGGTATAGACAGCGGAGGAGTTAAGCGAGAGAAAGTGGCTCATAGTCACTGTATCACACACACTCAAAGAGTGTGATTGAGAGAGTCGTGAATCCTGATCATAGCAGTGAGTGATGAACACTGTTCTCATTCCTCTCAGCCCTCTAATGCCCACGAGTCAAACCAAAAAGGGAAAAAAGACAAAACCATCCAGAAGATTGGAGACTTTCTTCAGGGCTCTCCTACCTTTCTTGGAAGTAAAGGTCTGGAAAAAACATTCCATCATTATTACCCTTTAGCTAATTTCTAGACTTCACCAGACTCGGCCATCTTATTTGTCTGACAATTACATGCTTTCTCTGTTTCAGCAAAGAGGATCATGGGATTGATGAGCGGAAAGTCCCCTGATGGTGGGGCGATGTCTCTAAAACTCAAATCCAAACGTGACAAACGAAAACACGACAGACCAGATATCTCCTCCCCAATGGACATACCAGCCCATCAGGTACTGTACTGGTAAACTTACACTAATGTTCAAAATTTTGTGGTATGTAAGATTTTTGAAAGAAGTCCTATATGGTCAACAAGGCTGCATTTATTTGATTACAAATACAGTAAAAACAGCAATAATGTGAAATAATATTACAATTAAAAATAAGTGTTTTCCATTTTAATATATTTTAAAATATAATTTATTCTCTTGATTGGAAAGCTGAATTTTCAGTCTTCAGTTCACATGATCCTTAAGAAATAATTCTGATGTGTTGGATTTGGTGCTTCAGAAATATTTCTTCTTATCAATGTTGAACAGTTTTGTTATTTTTTGTAAAACCATGATGCATTTTTTAGGATTCTTTGATAAATAAAAGTTCAAAAGAACAGCATTTTTTCAAAATAGTCTCACACACACTTTTGATCAATTTAATGCATCCTTATTAAATATAAGAATTCATTTCTTTAAAGGAAAAAAAAAAACTCTTACTGAGACAAAACCTTTGAAAAGTAGTCTGCTTTACGCTATCAAGTACAATGAACTTCAACCTAAAATGACATTAAAGTTCTTAGTGACAGCTGACATTTGACCTTTCTTGTAGATCATTGGCCGGAATCCAGAGGATAAAGAAAGTGAAAACCTTATCAAGAAACGTCTTCGCACTAGAATTGTGAAATAATCTGGAGGGAAATGTATTTTTATTGTGTTTTGTATCTGGTTTTTTTGTTGTTGTTTGTATTTTAAACCAACAATTTTTTTTCTTTTAATCTGATGCACTTTTCATTTACAATATTATGTATTAGTTAAATTCTCTTTACTTTTTAGCAAATATGGCACATAATATATTATCCTGGAAATGAACCAACACTAGTGCCGCTTTTAATGGCAAGTTGAGATGATGGACAGTTTTCCTGAGCTCATGTATGGAAGAATGAACAAATTTTTGCTGCTCAAGTTGGAATGGAAGTTCAGAAATCACTACTGCACATTTCTGACACAAGCTGTACGTTTAAACCACGGTTATTCGTTTACATTGTGCTTATGCTGCCCTGTATTTAAATGCAAAACTGTTGTTTCCCCCAACCACTTTCTTCTTTTCAAGCTATAAAAATGCACACACACACAAAATATAGCACAAAGTAAAAGTTTCTGGGTTATTGTGATTTTAATTTTTCATCCCACTTGTCAACCTTCTTTTGTTCTTGTGTGTATCACCCTGTCACAAACCATTAATATGTGCCATTCACATGATAAAGACTCTCCATTACCACGTCAGTAAAACTGTGTGCCAGATGCCTAATGACACCCAAATGACTATCCGTTTGAATTACTGAACAAATGCTTATGTAACAGAAGGGTAATTGAATTTCCCAATTGCAGCGCGTGGCCTTGTGCCCTTATCTAAGATTGCATAAAAGGAGCGAGGGGAAGGGTGAGGAACTGGGAACAGGTCTATGTCTTTGTTGGCACTGAATGACAGGATGTGAACGGGGTGGCTGCTTGCAATGATGAATCACGGTTTTGATAGTGTCGAAAGTGTGGGAGCATGTGGTGAAGACAAAATGGAGGAGTGAAAACCAACCGTGTGAGGAGGAGGAATAAGGAGAGATGAAGGGAGAGAAGAAAAAAACATACAAAATGAACCACGTGCAGCCCAGCTGTGCTTGTGCAGGTCTTTGTAGTGCAATTTTCCTCTGATTTAATAATTGTGAATGTTAGAAATGGGGTGTGAAAAACATGCCCTTATGTGTATTTGCTTCCGGTCCACTTCCGCACGTGCATGGTGTACATATGGATGTTTATGTGCTTCCCAGTTAATGTAGGGTCATGAGACAGACTGTAATCATGCGTTTTGTTTGTACGTGTTGTCACTTTTTTTTTATTTTGGCTCAAGTTGAGTCATTGTCCGTGTCATTTGATTGCATCACTTAATTGACGCATTGACGCAGTCTAGTCTTTTTATATTTTGTTCCCATTTCTTTTTGTCTCGTTCCTTTGCATGCAGAAAATGTCAGGGAGGCATGTAAGCATCAGTTTGATCCGAAGCATCCAGGCCTGGTAAACAATGCAGTAATAATCATCTGCCGTACCTATAATTTAGGGCAGAAAATTACCACATCATTTGAGATGATAAACAGGCAGAGTGCAGCTCTATCTTTCCTGGCACTCTGTCGTGTGATGAAGAGAGAAGAATTGAGAGCCTGTGGGGATGGGTCTAATTGCTTGGCCTCATCAGGAGATGCTCTTTAAATAGGTTTGAAACAAAGTAGTGAGTCCATCGAGAGGAATGCTGGGTGAAGATTTCCACTTTGTGTATCTGATTGCTTTAATCCAACCAATTTGTTCAGACTGAGAAAATTTACGCTCTGTAGTCACATGCTCCATCTTGCCCTGTTTGTGCCGGGGTGAGGATGAGTGACTATAATTTGTAGTATTTCACAGTTCACAAACACATTTTTGCATTTGAAGGTGTATGATGTACGCAAAAAACACACATTTAAGGCCTTAATTTAAAATTTGTGTTTGAATTGTATATAACATTTACAACCCGAATTCCGGAAATGTTGGGATGTTTTTAAATTTGAATAAAATGAAAACTAAAAGACTTTCAAATCACAAAAGCCAATATTTTATTCACATTAGAAGATAGATAACATATTAAATGTTTAAACGAAGAAATTTTACACTTTTATCTACTAAATGAACTAATTTCAAATTTGATGCCTGTTACAGGTCTCAAAAAAGTTGGCACAGGGGCAACAAGACATTTTGAAAAGATTAAGCTGGGAGAACATCTAGCAACTAATTGAACTAAGTTAATTGATAAAAGGGATGTCTTAGGGCCTGTTTACACCTGGTCACTTCATGCGTTTTCTCTGATCGGATATCCATCTGATTTGTTAAAACGTTTCCATTTACACTTGGCCACATAAATGTGTCTTCGCAAAACGGATATAAATCCGTTCTTCAATTCCCGCGCTATATGCAAATTTAACGGAGTTCACGTAAATTAAAGCAATACATAGGCGCTGCATTTTATTAATTATCAGCTAATTTCAATATCAGACATCGCAACAGGAGAGAGCGCGACATCAGCACTGGAAAGATAGGTTAGTCTCACTACTTTTAATGAAGATGATTGTGTGTTGAGAGTCTGCGACTTACTTTTAGTTTCATTCACGGCAGTTCATGTCGGCTTGCTGAAGAGATACTCAGCTATTCATACACGGTGACACTTGTTGCATTAACGCTGTCATATCTAACTATAACATGCCATACAGCCTATAAAACTTTCTCACACGTTTATTATTTTAATATTTTGGGAGGAGTAAAATTAGCATATGTGGTTTCAACAACCAGATGCATTTACACTTGTCCAGTTTCATCTGGAATGCGGCCCAGACCACCTCCTGAAGTGGTTTGAGCGATCGGATTTAAATGCGTTTCGGAGGGCATTTACACCTGGTCTTTTCAGGATCGGATAGCTATCCGATCAGAAAAAACACATGAAGTGACCAAGTGTAAACAGCCCCTTAGAGAGGCAGAGTCTCTCAGAAGTAAAGCTGGGCAGAGGCTCTCCAATCTATGAAAGTGTGTGTAAAAAGATTGTGGAATACTTTAAAAACAACATTCCAGATTGCGGGGTTGGCTCACGTCGGCAGCGTCTGGTTCCAAAGTTGCCCTGACACACCAAGCTGACGCTCAACACCCGACGGCCAAGTAGCATGTCCATTCTGCGCCTTTTCTCGCGCACTGGTTTGCAATCAGAATGATCAGATGGCCCAACTGACCGACAAGCTCCGACGCTGATTCAACATGTCAAATCGGCCAAAAAAAAAGCAGACGAATACCAACTTCAGCCGATGGCGCTGAACACACTGAGAAAACTTAGTCGGCCGATGAACAAAAACGGCCCGACGACCGACCGTCGGCTTGGCTTAAGGGACAAGGCCGAAGACCTTTGTTGGATGCCCATGGTCTTCAGGCCCTCAGATGACACTGCATCACTCATCGGCATGATTCTGTCAATGACATTACTAAATGGGCCCAGGAGTACTTCCAGAAACCACTGTCGGTAAAGACAATCCGCCGTGCCATCTGCAGATGCCAACTAAAGCTCTATCACGCAAAAAGGAAGCCATATGTGAACATGGTCCAGAAGCGCCGTCGTGTCCTGTGGGCCAAGGCTCATTTAAAATGGACTGTTTCAAAGTGGAAAAGTGTTCTATGGTCAGATGAGTCCAAATTTGACATTCTTGTTGGAAATCACGGACTCTGTGTCCTCCGGGCTAAAGAGGAGGGAGACCTTCCAGCGTGTTATCAGTGTTCAGTTTAAAAGCCAGCATCTCTGATGGTATGGGGGTGCATAAGTACATACAGTATGGGCAGCTTGCTTGTTTTGGAAGGCACTATGAATGGTAAAAGTTATATAAAGGTTTTAGAGCAACATGTGCTCCCCTCCAGACGACGTCTATTTCAGGGAAGACCTAACCCTAACCCTAACAATGCAAAACCACATACTGCAGCTATTACAACAGCATGGCTTCGTAGTAGAAGAGTCCGGGAGCTGAATTGGCCTGCCTGCAATTCAGATCTTTCACCTGTAGAGAACATTTGGCGCATCATAAAATGAAAAATATGTCAAAAACGACCACAAACTCTTCAGCAGCTGGAAACCTATATCAGGCAAGAATGGGACCAAATTCCAACACCAAAACTCCAGAAACTCATAACCTCGATGCCAAACTGTTTTGAAAAGAAGAGGAGATGCTACACCATGGTAAACATGCCCCTGTCCCAACTATTTTGAGACCTGTAGCAGGCATCAAATTTGAAATGAGCTCATTTTGTGCATAAAATTTCTCAGTTTAAACATTTGTTATGTTATCAATGTTCTATTGTGAATAAAATATTGGCTCATGTGATTTGAAATTCTTTAAGTTTTCATTTTATTCAAATGTAAAAACGTCCCAACATTTCTGGAATTCGGGTTGTACATCAAAAAGTTTTAACAAACTAATGTGATGCACCTTTGTCAGTCACAAAGTAACAGATGATAGATAGATAGATAGATAAATAGATAATATATTTATTATCAATAATAAATCTAATTTATTTCAAGCTCATACATTTAAACTAATTGAATGTTGCTTGTTCCACAGTGAGCAATATTTTAACCATGTTCATACTTATACATTTAATTATTTTCTTAATGAACAGATTTATGCTGATTCTAAGCAATTTGAATAAATGTGTTTTGAAATGTTATGATTATTTAAATAAAATCAAGAGTGCAGAAATCTTGCCATTTTTATACTTTTTTCATTTATTTATGACTGACAAATATGTATATATATTTTGGAGAGTACCCCAGAACGTAATCAATGTAATCAGCGTTGTTTACCTTCAGTAGACAGCAGACACATGTAAACAAAGCTGATTACGTTCTAGGGTACTCTCCAAAATGGCAGAAGACGGTAACTCGGGGAGAAGAATTGCTGAATAAATTATGTTGTTATTGTTTTCTTTGCGCACAAAAAGTATTCTCGTAGCTTCATAAAATTACAGTTGAACCCCTGATGTCACAAGGATTATTTTACCGATGTCCTTGCTACGTGTCTGTGCATTGATCGTGGTAATATCATTACTGTCTATGGAGGGTCTTACGGGTTTGGAACGACATGAGGGTGAGTAATTAATGACAGAATTGTCATTTTTGGGTGAACTAACCCTTTAATGACGTCAGTCTAGCATGTTTTGACTGCTCCCAAAACGCATTTTTAAAACATTTAACTTGACACATCGTGTTCTTGCCGCTTGTCAAAACGGTCAAAAATGTCCTATAGAAAAATAATTATGAATTCTTTGTGAATGAATTTACTGTTCTGTAACTTTACATAAGAGGACCTCTAATATATAAAAACATATGTGAGCATTTCAGCTGCACTTCAGCATAGGCATGACTGAGGTGCTTAGGTTGCTTTTAATTTTTTCCCACATCAAAAACAGCAGTGATGTGTGTGTGTGTGTGTGTGTGTGTTTTCAAAAGCATTTAGTACCTGCTGTTACATACTTTTCACACCTCCAGCACCCTGCAGTTTCGTCTACAAACATAATGGATTTATCATGTAGGGTGTTGTAAGTTTGGTCTAATAACCCCTGATGAATGTACATGCTGGGCCTTTTATCACAGAAGCAATTCACCATATCAGTCTGTATTAGAATTGCGTAATGATTTTAAAAGCAATGGTAATAATATTGTTTAGATTTAAGGTACTTTTTCCAGTACAATTGTGGTATTCTGTGAAGAGGATAGAGATAGATAGATTGATAGATAGTCATATAAAGTGTGAGTCTAAATAAGTCTTGCCAAGTGCTGTAATTCCTATTATCTGAACTCTGGCTCATGGTACATTTTAATTAGTTAAAGTGCATATTCCAGGTTAGAGACCCCAGTGAGTCGATGTATAGAAAAATAATGTAGGAACTAGATTTTCTTTAAAATGTACTTTAAAAAAACCGCTATTAAGGCTTCTGGAGTCGTTTTTGTGAGAGAATTTTACTTCCGCATCTGAAAACCGCCAAAACCGGAAGTGACGCAACGAGAGGGAGAGCCGTCCATTTTAACCATAGGAAAACAATGGATCGCAATGACAGTTCAGACACTGAGGTTTTTGAGAACTGTCAAGGAAACCGTCACCTTTTCTTCTAAATTTGTGCCCTCACGTCTTGTAACACATTTTCAGGTCCTGCATTAACGGTTCATATGGTATTTAATATAAAGTTATATATTCATTTAAAAAAAATTCCTGCAATATGCACTTTAAATGGGGTTTGCATGAACTCAGCTGAATATATGAAGCAGCTAGTGTCGTCATTGTGAGGATGACCCAGAAGGACAAAAAAATCTCTGTGTCACCTTTCATTTTCCCCCTCACTTCATTCAGATGTTGTTCAATAACTCTCCCTCCCCCATCTTTTTCTTCTTTCTTGTCTTCCGTCTTCCCTGCCATGGCCTGTACGGTTCAGTAGTTAAGGTAAATGAATTTGCTACCACTGTTTTAAGAGTCTGATCAGACCAGAGCTGCTTTTTGTACAAGAAGTACAAAAGAATAATTCAGCTTTTTTTCAGGGTGGTACTTGGCCAGTTGGCTTTTTCTTTTGTTCTCTGACCACAGAGACATAATTAATGTTTAAAAGGCAGTTTAACTAAAATGGCAGCCAGACAACAAAAACACAGATTTCCGTCTGGCCAGTTAAAACGAGACTCTAATGGTGTGATCTAATTGCATTTGTTTGACTGTAAAAATTTAGTTACTTATTATTGCAGGAATAAGGCTTTCTAAATGAGAATTTCTGTTGCACAAATCCAAAAGTGCTGAATGCAGATAAAACTGAATTTGTAATTTTGCAAAAGAAAGCTGTGTAAAAAGGACAGCAACCTGTCAGATCAGTCGCTTTAAAGGTACAGTTCACCTAAAAATAAAAATTGCTGAATTTAGTTAACCTTTAGCCCATCCAAGATGTAGATGAGTTAGGAAAGATTTGGAGAAATTTAGCATTACATCACTTGCTCACCAAAGAATTCTCTTCAGTGAATGGGTGCCGTCCAAATGAGAGTCCAAACAACTAATAAAAACATCACAATAATCCACAAGTAATATACACAACTCTAGCCCATCAATTTCCTTAGGAGCACAAAACTTGCTTAATTTTGAATTGATTCATTGAAAGTAATAATAATTCACACTTAAGTAATTCATGTATTGATTCAGTAGCCACTCTTATTCACTGTGTTCTTTCAGTCAAAGATTAGTTGGAATCATCCAGACCAGTAACAATCCATCAATTAATGTCTTGTGAAGCAAAAGCTGTTTGTAAGAAATCCATCAAGATTAACTTCAAACCATTGCTTCGGGCTAAAATATAAGTCCTCTCTCTATTCATAATGTTGCTTTCTTCGGTGAAAACAGTTCCAAACAAATATGTTGGTGGATTCTGATGTGAGAGGACAACAGGGGATTGACTTTTCACTGGAGGAAGCATTTTTATGTATTATGGACAAAAATTAATGTGCCTTAAAGATAAATGTGTTTCTTAAAAACATGCAGCTTTTCTCTTCACAAGACATTAAATAATGGAATGGACTTATGTGGTTTACTTGTGTATTATTGTGATGTTTTTATCAGCTGTTTGAACTCATATTCTATTATTTCAAATCTTTTTATTAGCATTTTCAGTGACAGTTACAGAATAGAAAGAAAAGTAGACCACAGGAAACTGTCCATCATTAATCTCTTCCACAAACCTTCTCTCCACCCAAATAACCCCTCTAACTGATTCAAATTGAGGAAAAGAAATACTAATAATTATAATAAATAAGTAAATAAGAATAAAATAAAATAAATAAACCAGTAATTAAAGAGAATAATAACAATAAACTTTAAATTCCTTCCGAAGTCAGTCTTTTAATAGTTAAAAGTTATGGATTGTTACCAGTTGGAGGTGAGCAAACCTTTAAAGTGATTTAAGAAGGGATTCCAAGTCTTGTAAAAGGATTTACGTGAACCGGAGAGTGAATATCTCAATTTCTCAAGCCCAACACAATAGAAAATGTCCTGTATCCACCTGTCATGAGATGGAGGGGAAGTATGCTTCCACTTAAGTAGAATAGCCCGTCTGGCCAAGGTTGTAGTGAAAGCAATGACTTTACGATCTCGGGCCATCAAATCTGGCATAGGAGAAACCCCAAACAGGGATAGAAATGGGTCAGGGACAATGTTAATTTTAAGAGCTTTTTTTAAGCGTCTCATCGGACCAAAAGGTTATCAGCTTCGGGCATGTCCAAAACATATGCAGATGATTGGCAGGTGACTGTTTGCAATGGTTGCAGGCATGAACTCATATTCTGACGGCACCCATTCACTGCAGAGGATCCATTGGTGAGCAAGGGATGTAACGTTAAATTTCTCCAAATCTGTTCTGATAAAAAACAAATTCATCTTCATCTTGGATAACCGGAGGGTGTGAATAAATTTTCAGCAAATATTACTATTCATTTAAGGACTGTCATAACAATTTTTCATAGTAATTTATAAAATAAGTGTTTAACCTTAATGCTGGGATTGTCAGCATGGTTGAAACTTTGGCCAGAGGTGGATGGCGTGTGGCATTTCATAGACAAACTGCCTGGAGCAGTACTCGTGCAGCAGATCAGTAATGGCTGTCTGCTCAGATCTGACCGTCTGCTATAAAGGTCGCCACCCTTATTACCACTGATGCTTTGACCTTTAAGTTAACGTAACAGCACTCCATTTTTTCCATTTTTACAACTAAATAAAGAGCATGAGTGAGAATCATATGTTCTTTCTCCTTTTTTGTTTTTTTTAGATGTTTTGTTGTCCTTTTGAGGTTAATGTTGAGCATTTTGTCTGATTGCTGTGTTCACATGCTCGTTTGCCATGCTCTTCAGAGTGTGAACAGGACACACAGCAGGCACCAAAACACTATTTCTGTCTTATATTGCCCCTCTTAAGGTCACTCAATAGAATAATTTTTGAAGTGTCTTACCAGATGCGAGTGTCTAAGTTGGGCTGGTCGATCTTGTATGATGTAAAGATTTCTAGGTCAAAAGGGTCTCAAACTATCAGCTCCTCAGGGAATCCTCTCATCCTGGCCACTAATCACTTTCTCGTATCCCGTAGTTCTTTAGATGTAGACTGTTATAAAGTAGTGAGTGAGTGAGAGTGTGTGTGTACCTGTTTTTTTATTCAGGTGGGGACTTAAACCTGAATACACACAGACTCATGGGGACTCGTGTCACGGTGGGGACCTAAATTGAGGTCCCCACCGGTAAACAAGCTAATAAATCACACAGCATGAAGTTCTTTGAAAATCTAAAAATGCAGAAAGTTTCCTGTAAGGGGTAGGTTGGTGTAAGGCAATAGAATATATGGTCTGTACAGTAGAAAAAGCATTACGCCTATGGAGAGTCCCCACAAGGATAGCAAACCAGTGTGTGTGTGTGTGTGTGTGTGTGTGTGCGTGTGCATGTGTCAGTGTTTCCTATAGAATTCATCTAACTGATTTAAGTTCCTATAGGAACACGGAACTTTTTAAGATGGATCATTGAAGGTAATGAAAACTTAAGTAAATGAGTCAAATGCTGATCCTGTAGCCATGAGTTAATTCAGTTAAAGATAAATTGGAGTCATCCAGACCAGTAACGTGAGTTTGTGTGTGTTCATACAATTTATTAAATGAACTGATTGCACTCTGTTTTTTGATAAGTGTCATTTGTTTGTGATTTGAAATACACTGCCTGGCCAAAAAAGGTCTCCATTTGGATTTAAATAAGCAAATACTGAAGAGTTTAGGATTGGATCATGATTGCAGTGATTAACATGTTTCTGGTATATTTTGCAGCAATTCTTTTAACCCTAACTGATGCAGTGACTGTAGCTTTTTGCTTCTGAAACAACCATGTTGGAAAACATACCCACTTTGTGAAAGAGTGGTTCAGTGAGCATGAGGAATCATTTTCATGTATGAATTGGCCACCACAGAGTCCTGAGCTTAACCCTAATGAAAGTCTTTAGGATGTGCTGGAGTCGATTTTACAGAGTGGTTTGACTCTCCCATTGTCACTGAGTGAATGTACAATATAATCTAAGCTAAAGTGGAAATTTTATTTTCCACATGACGTGTTACGTATGTGTGAACTGATTTCTCTCCTTATATGGGCTATTTAAATAATCTTAGATTTAAATCTCTAGATACTGGTTTGATTTTGCTTTATTATCTGTGAACAAATGTCAAAGTATCACCCTAAGATTTCACAAAACACTACTGAGTACAGCAGCATTTCACTGAAACAGCAGCACAGCTTCTCAGTAGAGCAGAGAAGAGGACAAACGCACCTCTCTCTCTCTCTGTTCCTTTCCTTCATAATTTTGTTGATTTATGCAATATCCTTTAATAGCACAATAAAGCTGTCATCAGCATAAGACCTGCCAGCATCAGCCCTGATGAAGGAAAAGGAGAGGACTGGACTCATTCTGAGTGGCTTAATCAAGATTGCGAACCCAGATTTTGGCAGAAAGGTGCACAATGAAAATTAGAAATTAGAGAATAGTGGAGAACAAAATGTTAAGGAATGAGTGAAAGGAACAATTTAGGGAAAGAGGTATGAGCCTAAACCTCATTTTCAGTTTATGCCACTCTAATTACCACACCACTCGTTAATCAAAGTCTCATGAAAACCTTTCTGGCAGACGTTTAAATTGCCCAGAGGCTTCATAGGGAAGGATATCCAGAAAACATTCAGTCTAGAAGTACAGAAGCGGTTGAACCTAAAGCCGCAATGTGTCTGCTATAGTTACGCTGCTGACTGGACTAATTAAGTTAATCCACTTGGCTTTAGAGAGAAACCCATCTTTTTAGATCCATTTACTTTCAGACTGTGTGTGTGTGTGTGTGTGTGTGTGTGTGTGTGTACGTGTGTGTGTAAGCCAATAAAACATTTTAATAGTCTTCTCTAAACCTGAACCTTAATGCATATTAAACATTTAATTAATGCTCTTAATAAAACCTGCTTAGGCATGACTTAAAGATACTGATAGCAAAGATGTGTTGATATACATTCCAATTTATCTCAGTAATCTTGGTCTTAAGGATGTTTTAAGTTGTGATTGTGATTTTTCAAGCAGAATAAAAGGGATAACATCATGTAGAATTTTTCTGCAATATAAAACATATTCCCTTTTCAGGTGCCTATTTTATGTGGTTATGACTCTATATTATTATTAATACTATTTTAGATTTTGATTGAAAGTGTTTTGCTACAGTACAGTCAGAAAAAAAGTATTAATATGCAACATTAAGATACAATTTCGAGGTAAATAAAGTTTTACCTTTTGAAAAGGTACTACACATGATGGCTTTTTTGTCTAAGGGTTTGAAGTAATGGCAAAAAGGGTGATCCTGGACCACAAAACCAGTCTTAAGTTGCACGGGTATATTTTTAGCAATAGCCAAAAACACATTGTATGTGTTATCAAATTATCTATTTTTATTTTATTCCAAAAATCATTAGGATATTAAGTAAAGATCATGTTCCATGAAGATATTTAGTGAATTTTCTACCGTAAATATATCAAAACTTAATTTTTGATCAGTAATATGCATAGCTAAGAACTTCATTTAGACAAGTTTAAAGGTGATTTTCTCAGTATTTTGTTTTTTTTGTTATTTTATATTGTCCGATCCTAACAAACCATACATCAATGAAAAGCTTCTTTATTCAACTTTCAGATGATGAATTTCGAATTTCGAAAAATTTACACTTATGACTGGTTTTGTGGTCCAAGGTCACATATAGTAATTATTGCACTGTCCAAAAAATTTTTTCTCCTCACACGACAGCTTTTGCTTGTATTTTTCTGTCTCTGTGTGCAGATGTGTACAATCAGATCTGCAACATTTAGCCAGGACAGATAAATATAACAGATGGAATCTATATGTGGAATTAATATGTGTGTGAACATATGTGGCATATTTCAGAGTATTGGTCAGCAATTTCAAACTGCATTCCATAAATGATATATAATATTACAGAAGAGTCTTCCTGTGTTATAAAAATAACCCTGCCATCATCTGATATAAGCATTAGATATAAATACCCTTCTTCTCTAGCCTCCTCCTGTTTCTGTTTGTTCTGCCCCCTCTCCTCCACCTTGATATCCCCCCCACACACACACTGCTATTTTCTGTCAATAATCTCTTCCACATACCAAATATATAGTAAGATGATACTATAATGGGACTTACATTCTGTGTGCTTCTTATTGGTCAGGCAGGCAACAACATCACTATTGCTCATAGTTGGGGTTACAGGTTTGAAGTAAATAAAATATTAAAATGTTGGTGGTAACTCTGCGTTTGTGCTGTGTATATGAATGATACCTCAATATGTCCAAGAAAACAGACTTATGACTTTCACCTGAAAAAAAAACAAAGAGCACTTGAGCCATATCTTGGGAAAAGAATAGCGATTTGGAGATATTTACAACTTTGAAAAGTCTGTTTTCACACGGTATTTTATTGTATTGTTTATAGTTTTATTGTTGACTTTAAAGACTGAATTCTCCTCAGTTTTCACCCTTGTCTTCAGTCTGTGTTCCTCTAATCATTCCTTAAATCAAGATAGATTTACTTGAGAACCAAAATTACATAAGGTAATAAGTCTTGTGTTCTGCAAAATTGATCAAAATGAAATGAGTTCATGATTAACACAAAACCAAATATCTGCCAGTGGACTGAGAAAAATATTACTTAATTCAAAGGGCAAACAAGGATGTGTGGATGTACATTTTCAGATATTTGACAATCTGCAGTGATTTAAAACGTTTGAGTGAATTAATACTTTTTAAAACCTTAAATTCTGGGCTAACATTTTCTAGAAAACAGGACAATGGACAGTCATCTTAACAACAGGAAAATATGCCAGTTTATTGCATGTTTACATAGAAAAAAATGTAAAAGGCTGTGTAGTGGGAAAACAAACAATCATAAAATTAATAGAGCTTGTATCATTTAATACTTATATACTTTGTGCAGTCTAAGACACTTTATGTGCTATTTCGTTTCAGCATTAATAATCAGCGTTTATAAGGGGAAAATGAAAATGAAAAGTTACAGGAATTATTGTTCCCATTCATTTTTCCTAAAGAAACCTCTAAAGCGAACTAAATCAACCAGCTGACGTGAATACAATATATGTAGACTGACTCACATTACATCATTTGCATTTTTATTTTTTTATTCCAGTTAATCATGATTATGTGAAAAATATGTGAAACAATGTGAACTGATAGAAACTTTGTTAATGATCTTGATTATAACTTTGCTTCAAGTATTCTGTGTAGTAATTTAACAAATTGAGCATGAAACTAAAATGGAGTAACACTTCAGAAATTGTCAATTTTAGTTAATGTACAATACTGCCCTTCAGTTCTTGTTCCAGAGGAACATAACTTGAGGGAAGCCAGATGTACAGACAGTCACTCAAGTATTACTACTTAAACATAATTGCATTAACCATTACCTGCACTGACAATCGAGCCAGTCCTTAGGTTATCACATAATCAGTGCAGCGAGGAAGCCCTGCAGTTAGACACAGCCGACGCAACCTCAGTGGCAGACAGAAGCGGTGAGACAGAACTGAGTGAATCTGAGTGTAAACGACATCCTCAAAGGGCATTGATGAGTAACAGGTAACATTTTGGACAAGCAACAACGTGTCCTTTTGATAAACAGCCCAATCAGAACGCTGCTTTAAAGATGTCATTATTTTTGTTTTCTGAATGCCACTTATTGTTAAATAATGTTGTATATAATGCAAATTCTGTAATCATGATTAACGTCTGTGATTACTGTTGTAGTGAAATAAGCCAGCTTGAATATTTAATACTTTTTTAAAGCAGAGTCAAACACAAGTATGAACTAATCAGTCTAAGTGCACAGAATGCTCACAGATGAAGCCTCTTGTTATTTTTCTCAGCTTCTCAGTGCTCTCATCTCACTTGCTTTCTCTCAGCAGGTAGTTTGAGCAATTTTTGTGACCAACACTTCTGAGCCACTTCATATGTAAATAGCAGGGAGACTGATGAAGAATGCAGATGTATCTATTTTTCTAGCGCAGAAATCACATAAAGAGCAGTTCGACAACCCACTGCAAGAGGAAAGCGAGAGGAAATTGTATTATTATGAGTATCATCCATTGGCAAAATGTGAGTGCTATGGACTCAAATGAGCTTCACAGAAAATATTAAAGGTATTTCAGTGGGATCATTTAGCTGAGCATTATGTGATTTTCAGTATTAATCTCCAGGTTCCAAATGTAATTAATTTATGCAAAAAAATATTAATTAGTGTTCATAAGAAGAAATGGACTCAGGTGAGTCAATAATCTGGAATAAATCTCATCACTGATGAGATGTCATGATGGATGGAGAGAACACCCGAATGTCGGTGGAAATAAAGATGGAGGAAAATTAGAGAAGTAATAAAAAGCTGCGAAGAAAGACACTGGTGATTACTGCCCACTCAAAATTCTCCTTCCTCGTTCTTACAGCTGAAAGGATTTTCTCAGTTGGGTGAAATGTGAGGGAATTATTCTGACCTGTAATTTTACAGTCCTCCACTCCATCAACCACTGCGGCATCAGCCTTTATATTTTACTTCTTAAGCTCAGTGGGGGAAAAAATTATTTCTGTGTGTCAGCAAGAGCTCATACAATACTCATGGACCCGAGTAGTTTTGTGTTAGTGTGAAATCAGGTCCATCAGCAGCAGCAGTGTAGCCTCTCTGTGAATGGATTTTGCACCAGCGGCACAGGTAGCTGTCACAGGTAGACACACTGGACCCTTAAAATAGAATTCCCAGCGGGTCCTCAAGGACTGGGCAACTAATTAGATTGGAGTCATAACAAGTGCTTTAGTGATTCTAAGTGAATGGGAACACCTCCCCCGCAGTTTGCTTCTTTTTCTTTCCCTTCTTTTTTTCTAACCCTTTCTAACCCCTGGTTATCCGATGTTCTTTGTGAGCATCGGACCAAACTCAGGGCAGCAGAGAGAAAATGGCACAAATCAAAAGATCCGTCAGACCTGACCTGATGAAGTATCTAAACTTCTCCTCTCCAGCCATCCTACAACATGCCCTCTAGACCCAATCTCCTCACACCTTCTCCAAGCAATCTCTCCTACACTTTTACCAGCACTCACACACATCATCAACACATCTCTCCTCACAGGCACCTTCCCCACTGCATTCAAGCAGGCTCGGGTAACCCCACTACTCAAAAAACCTACATTAAACACTTCTCTTATAGACAGCTACAGACCTGTTTCTCTCCTCCCATTCATAGCAAAAACCCTGGTATTATTGTTTCTTTCACAGAACAATAAACTGGATGCTAACCAGTCAGGTTTCAGGAGCGGCCATTCAACTGAGACGGCGCTACTGTCAGTCACGGAAGCCTTGTGGATTGCAAAAGCTGATTCCAAATCATCAGTTCTTATTCTGCTGGATCTATCAGCTGCTTTTGACATTGTCAATCATCAGATCCTCCTGTCCACCCTTTCATCACTGGGCGTCACAGGGATTCCACTTCGCTGGTTTGAATCCTATCTCACTGGTAGGTCGTTCAGGTTGGCCTGGGGAGGGGAGGTATCCAAAGCACATCAACTGGTCACTGGGGTTCCTCAGGGATCAGTTCTGGGACCCCTCCTTTTCTCCATATACACTACATCACTGGGTCCCATCATACAGGCACATGGCTTCTCCTATCATTGCTATGCTGATGACACACAGCTCTATCTCTCATTTCAACCAGTCGATCCAACGGTAGCTGTACAGATCTCAGGCCACCTGGCATGGATGAAAGAACATCACCTACAGCTCAATGTATTCAATATTCAAGGTGAAGCCATAGAAATGGCATCCTAATGGGAAAAATGTGCAATGAGTGAAGTAACTGAGCAGCACTTTTCTATAGATCTGGCAATGTTCTGAGGTTGATTCAAAGGTGTAAACACAAGAACTTCACAAAAATCTCAGTTCTTTGATCCTTTATTTCAAAATGCACAAGAAGTAACATAAAAACATCTACTACGGTAAAAAATACATCTATACATTTTGTTGCATCAGATTTTAATATTTACACAGGTAGACATAAGTACAAAAGTCATTACAAATTTGTTGCTATTTTTATGCACAACTAATTGTGAGGGACTCACAAAAGTGAACCTGATTACAACTGCATGAATTTTTCTGTGACATGTGCGTAAATAAATACTAGCGACATACAAGCTAATCACATAAGATCCAAGCAGAATCAAACTATAAATAGCTGCCTACAAAAAAAAAAGACCCGAGTCAATCTCATCAAAATCCCTTTAATTACTGATCTGTGATCAGATTACGTCCTGTTCCTTCTGGCTTAATCACAGCTGCAGAAAGAAGCTTAGCTGACATTAGATCTTTGCTTTAATGCGTTTTCCATCAATGCATAAAACAATCAGTGGTTTTATACAGAGTGAGCATGTGCAGAATGAAATGGTTTGCCTTTAGTTGTGTTTAGCAGAGAGGCGCAAGATTCCGACACAGATGAATCACACTTAGTGAAATAACAGGTGCTGACAATTGACAAACGAGTTTCTCACGGCTCAATAAACGTTTTTAACGCAAAAACTGAGCTGAGTGGTTTTCTGTTTTCAAGAATGAATAAATCTAAACCGATTTCTACCAACAGTTCTATTGATCTATATATCCAGAGTCCCTCGAGTGACAAGATATCATGATACCAGAGCAATATCGCACACGTCTTGTATATAAATTCATATATATTTCTTGCTTTGTTCTTTTAGATTATCTGTAATTGAAATAGAAGCTGAACTCATAATTCATCAGCTATATGTATTTTTCTCTCTTGTTCTACTAAAGGAAAGCCAGTGATTGTGTTCCTGTGTCAGCAAAGATGAGAAAATGCAATTGCATTGACCATAATGCACGCCTCTGTCTAATTTGACCACTGTTTTGGACTGTGTAGGTACTGTCCAAACATGACACAACCCTAAATGCCATCATGACCATTTAGGCTTGTGAGTTCCTGTGCAAATGTTGACCTCTGAACTTTGTTTGCACAGTTGGGGTCACCCAGAGACAACCACCTCCGGTCTTTCCACCAGTCGTAGGGCCTCATGCATGCCGGCGGCTGACAGTCTGCGGTTAATATTGCGGTAACGGCAGCTGAGCAGGCTTCGGTAGGTGGTACGCAAGTCACGGTTGAAGAAAGCGTAGATAAAGGGGTTGATGAGTGAGTTGGCGTAGCCCAGCCACAACAGCGTTCTCTCCACCCACAGCGGGATGCAGCTACACTCTGTCCCGCAGATGAAGGGCCGGGCCGTGGAGAGGAGAAAGAAGGGAAGCCAGCAGACGGTGAACGCTCCTACCACAATGCCGAGCGTGGCCGCCGCCTTCTGTTCCCGCTTGAATATGGAGATGCTCCTGCGGTCCGAGCTCCTCCTGCCCACTCCTCGCAGGAGTCGAGGCAGACGCGCACACTCTTCCACTTCCCTCTGCAGCTTGATCGCGACAGTTACGCAATCCACTTCCACATGTTCTTCTGCCCCATCAGCCCCTTCTGCCTCATCCTCCTCTTCCTCCTCCTGTCCTGCACGAGGGAAGCCGGTGATGGTGTGTTTGGCAGCACTGAGCTTGGCAGCACGGTAGATGCGGTAATACATGACCAGCATGACAGTCATGGGGATGTAAAACGCAACAGCTGTAGAGTAAATAGTGTAGCCAAAGTCCTGGCTGATCAGACACACACGGTCATCGTTCACGTTCTGTGCCCAGCCAAACAGTGGCGGCAAAGTGATTGACGCAGAAAGCAGCCATACAGAGAGCACCATTTTGGCCATACACCAGCCATTCTGCCTCACTGGGTAAGTTAGGGGTCTGGTGATGCCAAGGTACCTGTGATAGAGGGAAAATACATGGATAAGTAAGAAGACAGGACTTTATTTAAAGTCATTTTATCATGACAAAAATTGCTTCAGCTATATGTTATAATAAATATGGGATGAACTATTTTGTGCCATCAATTTTTAGCTATTTGTTTACTGGTCTGATCAAAACAGTCAAGACCCAAAGAATGAATTTCTCCAAATTTCATAATAAACAATTCATGCCACACAGAGTTTCAAAGCAGAAAAATAAAACTCTGAAGCATTTAATTTCAAAGAAACCTACTTGACAGCAACTGAATGTGTAATTAGTAACACTTTACAAGAAGGTTTAATAATTCGTTAACATCAGTTAGTGTTCTAGAAACTAACAACAGTTATAATTATTATATATGATTATATAATTAAAATTATTTGGGAATTAATATTCACTTAGATGAATAAACGTATATTTTAAAATAATATTTTATTTAAGTTAATCTTAAAAATCTAGGTGGATACTAATTTATGAATACGCTGTTGCTCATTCTAAACTCGTGTTTGTTTATAATAATTACAAAACAAAATATTTCATTCTAAATTATTTGCATTATAAATGTTGTATCATTTAAATTGTAATTGTGAGTTGAATTTAATGTTAAAAATATTAGTTTTATGTAGAAAGTGATATTAACATAAAATTATAAATACTATAAAAAGTACTGTTGATTGTTAGCTCATGATATCTAATAGATTCACTAATGATAACAATGTTATTGTAAAGTGTTGCCAAATCATTTTTCATGATCATTGATCATGATTATGGTGATCAATAATTATCAGTCCACCCTTAAGAAAACTCACCGGTCGATGCTAATAACGCAGAGGGTCATGATGGACGCGGTGCAGCACATCACATCCATGGCTATAAACACGTTACAGAAGAACTTGCCAAAAATCCAGCGGCCACCGATCAGGTCCGTGATGCTGACGAACGGCATCACCGCGAGCGCAACGGAGAGGTCCGCGAGCGCGAGGGACACGATGAGATAGTTGGAGGGCTGCCGTAGCTTTTTCACGAAACACACAGAGATGACCACAAGCAAGTTCCCGCAGATGGTGATGAGCGTGAGCATGGTCAGCACTCCACCGATCAGCACCTTCTCGACCTCTCCGTAGCTGAGGATCTGCTCCGCGCAGCGCGTGCCGTTCGCCACCTCCATCATCTCCAGAAGGATCGGGGAGCTGGAAGGCTTCATTTCCAAGGATCCGGAGCCCGCAGCCACTGCCACCTCTCCAGACTCGTGCGCAATTTTGAATAGGCGAGGGATAAGGACCTCGGAGATCATCATGCCGTTAGAGGTTTCCACGCTTGCACCTGTCTCTAGCGCGCGCTCCTCGCCCATCAAGGACTTCATAGTTTCTCCGTGGCTTTGCGCGACAGTTGATCTGTTGGTATCACCCAGCACCATGCTGTGCTCCTTTTATCCATGAACTTTTCAGAGCGCCGATGATGGCACGAGATCACAGCTGCGCGCGCAATGAGTGATGCGCATCCGATTAGCGTCCAGACCTGACTCGCGGCTAATTTCTCTATTTTTAGAGACCATTGGTTTGTCATTTTAGCACACCACGTTCTGACAAACATTGAGTGAGAGGGAGGTTTATCATTTTGTTTTTAAGCATTAACCAAAGCTTTAGCAAACAGATGTCAGTCTCACAATACCAAATTTATAATAGTTATGAATGGATATTGAATTGAATTGGTTGAGTAACAAAATATATTTCAACGTTTTGTGTCTCTGATTTTACCATTTTGTCTTCTGCAAATTAAAATAATTCCTGAATCTACTATTTCAAGAAAAAAATAGTGCTGGTGTTACAATCTGCACTGCTACGGGTGGGTTTTAACACTAGTAGGCTATTTAATATATTGTGTCATTTGTGACATTTAATATTTTGTGTGTGAATATTGTGGTAATCAAAAAATTATTATGCTATCCTTTATCCCCATCCAGTATCATTTACTTTTTAAAATAATAGCCAAACCACCAGGACACTTTAATTGAAAACAGCACATAAAATTTAAACAAATAGGCCTATAGAAATGCATAAAACATAGCTCAAATATTTCATAATATTTCATGGGCCAATAGAGGTTGTCTGGAGAGTCATGCTACAAATCCCTAGAAATCCCTCTTTGTATTCAAACCACTTCTGTTTCCAGTACAATAAAAAAAGAAAATGATTCCACATAAACCAGACGGAATAACAGAACTCTTCTTGTTTTGTAAAGTACAATCCTGAAATTTCATCCAGTAACAAGCTACACTGTCGCCTCCTAGTGACAAAATATAAAAACAGAGCAAATGCGCTATTACACAAGTGTGCACTGAATGCGCTCAGCATAGCACACATATGAACTACACCTGCGGCCAGGACCGTAGCTGGGGTTCGCGGGGCCCCAGTGCAGGTTGTACCAGTGGGCCCTGTTTGAAATTGTTTAATTTGTATGTTTGTTCTATTTATTTATTTGTGCTATTTACACAATGCTTAAGTTTTTAACAACCTGCGCAGCTCTGGTGAATTCCATGCCCAGGAGGATTAAGGCAGTGCTAGATAACAATGGTGCCCCTACAAAATATTGACACTTTGGACACAGTTTTGACATGTTCACTTAAGGTGTACTCATTTTTGTTGCCAGTTATTTGGATAATAATGGCTATATGTTGAGTTATATTTAGAGGACAGTAAATTTATACTTCTATAGAAGCTGCACATTGACTACTCTAAAATATATCTAAGTTTCATTTGTGTAGTATTGTCCCTTGAGAAGATGTACTAAAATTCTTGCTGAAATGTGAGGCGTGTACTCACTTTTGTGAGATACTGTATATATATATACATGACTGATGAGAATTCAGCGCTGCATCACAGAAATAATTTATATTTCAAAATATATTAAAATAGGAAACCAATATTAGAAACTGCAATAATATTTTACAAAATTACAGGGTTTTTTTTTTATCAGATAGATACAGCCTTGATGAGCATAAGAAACTTCTTTAAAAAACATTAAAAATCTTACTGATCCCAAACATTTGAACTGCAGTATATTGCAGTATATTATATAGTCTCAGAAAAAAAAAAGTACAAAACTTGTCACTGGAGAAGTATCTTTTCAAAAGGTACACTTTAGAACCTTAGTACTAATATGTGCACTTTAGCCTACTAATATTACCTTTAAGGTAGCATATGGACCCTTTAGGTACAAAGGTACTACCCCAGTGGCAGCTTTTGTACCTTTATTTCTGAGACTATATATATATATATAAACAATTATTTTATAAAATCGTAATTGACAACCCACGTGTTGGCCCTGTAGTACGGAAACACATAAGTTACAAAACTAGTTGGTTGTGTAAGTGTCCTCCTTCCTCCTATAGGGGGCAGCCAATACAAATTCGCGTGCATCTTGTTTTCGTAAGAAGTCATGGCTGCTGTGGCGTTGGTGCAGGGCGCGAGTAGAGGTCTGGGCTTTGAGTTCTGCAGATATCTACTCTTAAACAAATCTCCAACAGCCGTGATCGCCACATGCAGAAACCCGGACGCCGCACAACATCTGGCAGCCCTGAGCGCGCAGCACGCGGACAGACTGACTGTCCTGAAACTGGACGTCTGCAGGGAAGATGACATTAAGAGGGCAGCAGAAAGTGTCAGCGATGCCTTTGGGAAAGTGGATTTGATCATTAATTCTTCAGCTATGCTTCATCCGTCTGGTAAAGGAGAAACAAGTTTACGAGAAGTGTCCGCTCAGGTGACCAATTTACCTTTTTTACCAATACGGAAATTATACTTTTTAGGGGGCATATTCAAATGTGTTTGACAGGTTACTTTTTTTTTTTTTTTCTAACACTTTGGCGTTCCTGTCCCCCACCCCACCCCCTCTTTCAGGGAGTAATTTCCACTTTGACCACTAATACAGTGGGTCCACTGGTGATGGCCAAGTATTTTGCCCCCCTGCTTCAGAAGGGAACAGGGGCGTTTGGCCAACAGTCCCCAAAGAAAGAGAAACAGCACAGTGGCATCATTGTGAACATGACTGCTAGAGTGGGATCTATAGGAGACAATGGTTGGTATCTAAGCATACGTCAAGAGCAAGTTTTTCTCCATTTATGTAGAAAATGAGGTTTGAACACGGTATGGCTTCAGGGGGAGTCAATAACCATAAGCAACAACTTTATGAAAGAATTACTCCGCTGTGAAGCAACAGATGAGCTCATGTGGAAAACTGAGGAACCGGCTGCCTTCTGTCTGACATGAAATTTGTGCTGCACTCTTTAAGCGTATGTTAAAAAATAGTTTAATTGACTATTTAAATGCGTCTTCATTTACAATAGATGAAACATTAAAAATAAGTTACCACTAGTGGGTCTTGTTGAGTTGATGCAGATCACACCACCTCTAGAGTCCGGGAAATTCACACGAGAGGCAAAATCGCTAGTTGTTTGCCATTGACCACATACTGTGTAAAATACACATTGACTGTCTACAGATTAGAACAAGATATTTTGAAATTCTCTAACATCAAATACAGTAAGTTATTTGACTTCCAAACATCAAAAATATCCCAAAAAGCTGAGGAGCAACCTTGCTTGTGAGAGAAATAAGTGATGTACGCAGCAATGTGATTGGATGATAATTAAAACTATTTTGTTGGACAATTACAGTTTTTCATTTTTGTTTTAACACAACAAAATGACACACAGTTTAAATAGTCATAAAATAAAAAATGTGTTATTCATTACCTATTTAAGAGCATACGAATCAGGCAGCCATCCAGGACCCACAAATATGACAATACCAAAACAAATTGAACGTTTATCTTATCTTATCTTTTTTTTTTTTTTGCATAGTAATGCAAAGAAACTCATACACACATTTTCCGCAATTTTTATCCTGATTCAAGTCAGCTTCCCAAAATATATCAGTTTGAATATGTTACTTTTCTGAGCAAGGCACAAATAATTAACACCTACTAATATACAATTATAGCAATATGCTGTGAGCCCAGGTTTAAAAAAAGTAGCTACAATTCCATAATGTACTTAAAGTGCTCTATTTTCACGCACTAATTTTGTACTTAATATACTAAAAATGATTCTTTAGTGCTTTTTAAGAAACTTAAGATCATCTAAGTGTACTCAATTTTGCTATTTTGGGATACTGAATATGAACTAAAATGCGCTTTTAACATACTATCTCTATTTAAAAAATGTATTTAGTCACCACTTGAGTGTACTAGTGTAGGAAAGATGGGTTCAAGTGTCCTACAAGTTTGAATATCATGTTACTTTTTACTTTTACTTACGTCACTCATTTCTCTCAGAAGCAAGGTCACGCCTCAGCTTTTTGGGATATTTTTGATGTTTGGAAGTCACATAATTTACTATATTTGATGTTAGAGAATTTCAAAATGTCTTTTGCCAAGTTCTATGTAATCTGTAGAAAGTCAATGTGTATTTTACACAGTATGTGGTCAACAGCAAACTGCTATGGAAGTGTACTTTTTTTTTTTTTTTAACCTGGGAGTGGCCACAGATGACGTTAACTAGAATTGTCTATTGCTGCATCTGGTCTGTTTCTGTCTCAACGACCCAAAGCTCACATTTCTGTTGGTTTATTTTTCTTTCTTCAGCTCTTGGAGGCTGGTACAGCTATAGGATGTCTAAAGCTGCCTTAAACATGGCCACCAGAAACCTGTCCATTGAGCTGGGACGAGGGCGCTCTAAAATTGTGTGTGTATCCCTGCATCCTGGAACTGTGAATACAGATTTGTCTCGGGCCTACCATCGCAACGTACCCAAGGACAAGCTGTTCAGCACAGAGTACTCAGTCCAATGCCTTATGAACATTATAGATACTCTAAATATAGACAAAACTGGTAAAGCCTATGCATGGGACAGTACTGAAATACCTTGGTAAACTTTGTGTGTTTGTGTGTACCCCATTTTAAAATAAAGGTGGAAGAGAAAAAATGACAAATCATGCTGGAACAAATTAAGCGAAGTCTTGTACAGAAAATGAATGTTTGCATATTAAGGAAACATTGGATTTCAAAATTACTGTTGTTTTATAAAAAGCCTTTGAAACATACAAATACATTCCAGAAACACTTGAAACTGTCCTTGTTTCTTTTTCATTTTGATTAAGAATGGCACAGTCTGTCTGTTCTGCTGTGCTCAAAACATAGAACTACCACATCAGATAAGAAGAGCTTATCACAAATTTTAGTATGAAAGATGTCATACTTGAATTTGTGTTAATGATATGTAAAATCATTTTAGTACTATTGTTAAAGTGATATGCATGGTAAAATATATATAACATTTTATTGAATCCATGAAAGCCTTAAATTTCATTTTTAACAACTTTTTCAGTAGTTATTTGCTCCTTTGATGGAATCCAATAAAGCTTTTATTTTTTTGTATTTGTTTCATAGATTAAAAACAACATTTTCAGTTGCCATTTGCCCTCATTAAACAGTTCTCTTCTGGCTTCCAAGTAGTTGAGGTCCCTGATGTCACATTCGCTGCAGTTTCCTGAATGATTTGGCCCCTCTCAGTCCTGTAGCTATTTTAACACGTATCTATTCTGAAAAGTACCGCCCACAGTACTTTCCAGAAATGTACATAGTGAATGAAATGACATTTGATGATGCAATTATTCACTCTTTAGTATTTGTCAGATATACTCTTCTGAAGCTAACTAAAACGACTGACCGATGTTAGTTACCGTTGAAGTGATTGGAGACTTACTAGTGATTTGCCTCTGGTTAATGTGGTATTTACTTGTCTCTGCCACTCGGTCTTACTTGTCAGTTACTCTTTTTCCCCATTAGATGGCCAAGCCAGTTGAGAGCAATCACAAAGAAAAAAACTAAATATATTTTCATCTTAATTTAAAAACCTAAATCAAATTCTCAATCATTTATAATTTCTACAAAACAAAACATGATTGAAAATAAAGAATATATATACATGCATTTAGTTTTCTTCATTAACCCTATTTTATTTATTGCAGAATTGTTAGATTTGTTATTATAAGTGGATAAGGTGGGAAGAGTCTTTTTTTTCTGCCATTCAAAAACTGTAGTTTGCATAAGGTGTGTAGGTTTGTCATTTAGAAATGTCTGTACTTGTTTAATTCAGCCCGAAGACACAGAGATTTAAAACTAATTGATTTCAAATGATTTATACAATTAGCCCGCATTTCTTACATAAATGTTATTTTGGTTAATAGCTCACTAATTGGAACCCTCCTTCATCTCTCTCTTCCTAATGTCCTCCTTACCTCCTGATACTTGATACCCGAGAATCACTAAACTGAAACAACCCCGTTGACCTCATTCACCCCACACATTAATGCAGAGAAATCGCTTTCAATTGCTACTCATTAACATAATTCATTTTAAACGATAGATAGATAGAGTTATCGACAACACACGACAAGAGTGGAGCAGGCGAACATTCCGTACACCCTTATACCGCGCTGACAAAAGGGAGATATTTAAAGACATTCTCGATTGACTTGTGAGGAAAGATCGTTCTGTACTCTGATCTATTGTTAGCGACAGGCGATGGTTGTGTGAGTGCGCGCGCTGGGCTGTGAAACCGGTTCGTGGAGCCATTCTTCTGACGTCACGAGCCGGGTGTTTGACGGGGTGGCTGCCGCAGAGCCAGGACTGTAGAGTGGAAACATGACCGACAATGACCTCGACCACAGCGCGTGCTAGTGTTTTACTCTCGTTGTTTAGGATTCGACACTCGTGAACACGCGATTTTATCATCGCTGCTGCCGTTTTCAGATTAAATCCGTGCATTTGGCGTAGGTCATTAGCCACGAACCTTGTCTTATCTCGAGAGCACGACACATCCAGCCCCTGTCTGTGTGTTTTGAGGCTCGCCTCTAAACCTTATTAACGTTACCCGAGCCGTGCACTGTAGGCTTTTGCTGTGCATTGAAATATGGATAAGGCCAAATCAGTGATGGATCAGAAAGTATCGGGTCCTTGCAGCACAAACGGCATGCACAAGCCGCTCCGGCGACAGCTGAGCAATGGGAGCCGTAGCCCGTTCAGTCCGACGGACGATAATCACCTCCATCTTCACCACGACCCTCAAACCAACGGGGCCCCGGCGAAGAGGTGTCGGCTGCGGAGGCGAATGGAATCAGCGAAGAAAAACCGACCGCGTAAGTTTATCAGTTCATCAGATAATATTTGTACGTTTGATATCAACAGTGTCTTATAAGCAGTAATGCCCTAAGATGTCAGTGTTTAACTCATGATTGCGAGAGTAATGGTTTACACTGACCGTTTTGTTAGGATTCAAATTTTTTTGCCAGTAATGGCACAGTAACGTTATATTAGTTGCCCTCATTTTTTGAGACCGTGACCGGCATTGAAAGAATATATATGTGTGATTTCAAGGTATTTACAGATGTCTTATCGACTTCAGACCTCACAAATTTACCTCAGGTAACGTTAACGGCAATAACGGTTTTTGAACCAGAGTCCAAAGGAGTTTATCGATTTTTAAATTTAGTAGGCTTGTTTTGAGTAGAAAGAATTGAACATTTGATTTAATTTACTGCCTTCAAAAGCATGTTGCCAAAATTGAGATAATTACAAATTTCCAGAGAACACGTATAAAGTTCATGTAAAAGGAGTTGACAGATTTTTAGATAAAACACTGTAACGTTATTTGGATCATAATGATCTGCTGTTCATTAATTTAGGTAAATCAGTAACTCTTATGATTGATTCATAAGTGTTTTGTTTCACTAAAAAGAACCGATTCATTAGTCATTTGTCCGGGAATCGGACTACACTGGACGCACAGTATGTTTTTGCTTCAATAAAAAGAACCGACTCATAAGAGTCATTGGTTCGGGAATCGGACTACACCGGTTTCGTTTGTTTTACGCTGTTAGATTCAGTAGCAAACCCTGTCAGATTGGTTTAATACGGCGTTCCGTCCCGTATCAGCAAAGGATGACATTCGAGTTTTTATCACTTCTCAAACGTTCATGAAAATTATTCACCTCTGGTTTAAAAATGCTTCTCATTCCCAATCCTAGTACATAGTTGTATTTATTCCGAGGAGGAGTGTCTCTTGTTTTTGAGGAAAGCGTTGAGACCGTTCTTCTCGCTCTCTGATTGGTCGTTGTGAAGTCAGGAGGTGTGCTGAAACCGCTCCTGATGGAAAGGCTCGACGCGTTTCGACCAATCAGCGCTTGACTTTTGTCTTCGCGTGGCTGTTTTAAAGGGCTAGACAGAAACGCCCCCACCCTCCACTATACAGAATTTCTCCGTTTTTTCTCACTTTTGCAAAGTGACGCTAAGAATTCAGCTTTGAGAGTGTAGTTATAATGCATTACAAGTCAAACTAGACTATTAATTGCGTTTTGCCTGTGGGCTCTCCTGCTTGTTTGGGCGTTTTTGTTTGCACCTGAATATATTAGCACTACCAGCAGGATGAAGTTGAAGTGTTCAAGGAAGCCAGGTAAGACATCATCTCATCCATGTGTGATGTTGTAAAACATCTACTTCCTTGGAATTGCTCTCATAGTAATTTTATTTCCTTGCAACATGCTCTGGTGACACTGTAAATGGATTTGATTTTTTTTTTCTTAGGTATTTACTAAAGTGCAAAAATGTTGTAAAACAAAGTGGCTTCATGTCAGTTTTAGTTTGTATTGCCAAAGGTAAGGGCAGCAGAAAAATGAATGCTTAATATAGCATTCACACAGTTGAGTGAGTCTTTAGTTGTGTCAGACTGCATGCCAGGCCAGCTTGTCAACATTCCTCAGCTCCAGCCATGTTTTGTGTGTGTGGTAACACCTTTGTAGCAGCATTTTTATTGTTCTTTTATCTATGCTCAACCCATGTATGTAGTGTTGAAATGTATTTTTATCTCCACATAAACAATATTTTAGAGTAGTGTATTAACCATAGATTTTTAAAACATATTTCTATCTCTGTAGTGTGAAAGGCTTGTCTGACCTGACAGTTTACATTTATTCATTTAGCAGACACCTTTATCCAAAATGACAAATGAAAAATACAAGCAGCAATTTATTCTAAGGAGGCAATAACACAAGAAGTACTGACAACCCAAAGTTTCAAACATTGTCCAGAATAGCACCAGCTAGAAGGAGGGATGTAAGAATTAGGGGAGCAACAGATCGTAGATGATCCGTGATCCGTACGGACCAGACCCCACGGTTACGCACGCATGTGATTCGCTGGTTAACTGTTAAGTTTAACTATCATAGAGTGAAGAGCACTATTGTGTTATTTTACAATTAATTATTACCTTTCTGCTCCTGAATACTAGTGTTACTGACTTTATTAGTAACTTTATATTGTATTCATCTATACTTGTCATTTGTGTAATTTTTATTGTTTTATTACTGACTTTATTAGTTCAGCTAGTAGTTTTTGCTGAGGTATAGAAGTACTTAAAGTAAGCTTTCAGTAATTAATAAAAATCAAATCTTGTTTGTTTGTTTGTTTTTTGCTGATCCGAAAAATGATCTGATCCATGACTCAAAATCTGTAGTATGATCCGAACCGTGAGTTTTGTGATCTGTTGCACCACTAGTAAAATCATGGAAAAAGAAGTGTGAATTATTTCATCAAAACAGCAAGATGTAGTTAAGTGCAAAGTTTTGGACTGTCACAGGGTTTTGTTCTTTTAAGTTCTTATTAGTGGTTTTGTTCAGATTCACACACCACAAGCACACAAAGTGGATCGGCATTAAATATTTGTGAATATATATATATATAACTATTATTATATTAGATTAGATTATTATATTTAAATTGATGTATATTTTGACTGCTTTTGCAGTACGTTATACTGAGTGATTGTAGGTCTGACATTAATGTTGAATTTGATGATGGAAAAGTTTCTTTTGTTCTAGGTTGATGGGTGTTTCAGATACTCAGTGGTCTTCATTCTTGCTCTTTTGCACCCTCCTTCTCTTTCACATGGACACTCACTTGCCTGCCAGTTTCTCTCTGTCAGCCCCTCTCCTTCTCGTTGGTCACATTCTCTCTCGCCACTTCTTTGCCTTTCCCAGCCCCTCACATGGACACGCTTGCCTGCCAATTTTCTCTCTCTCTCTCTTAGTCTCTCTCCCTCTTCATGCCTCGGCTGACTGGGGGAAGTAAACAGACCTTTCACCCACATGGGCTGTTTGATGTCATTATGTCACACCACTGTCACACCCCCTGTTCACCTGCTGCTTGTGGCTCAGGTCATTCAGGTCAATGAAGAAGCAACATTGTTTCATTCCTGGCTAGGATGTTCTTCTGCATTTTTCACTTCAAATAATATTCTTTTTCACTGTTTTTTAAAACTATGGAAGTAAAGCACATGCATATTCATTTAGATGGGCTTTCGTCTACTTGATTTGCATTCTCTGAAATGAGAGTGACATCCAAAATAACCCTCCCAGCATACGCCAACATCTATATTAGTGGGGGAAAAAAGCGTGAGGGTCATTTGAGATGACGTTGTAGCAGAGAGCGTTCTGGTTGCAGACAAGTCACCTGTGCAGCACCAGCTGACAGTGTTTTTACACCTGGAAGGTCAGATTGATCTGCGTGTACAAGGCTATTCAAGTTCAGATCTGTGTCCCTGACCTGCCCTAATTCTTCCAGTTTTCTCTGGGGTCAGTCCAGTGAATGTCTTACTTAAGAGTCATATCAGTAATGATGTACCAATTATTTGGTAAGACTTTGCCCCTGCTGCTTGTGAGACACTGATCTGTAATTCAGGTCAAATTCGACATTTCTGTGAATTGATATGTATTTAATTTTAGAAACAGACCTGTGCATCTGTGTGAACGTTTGTACTGGTTCTGCTGTCTTGGTGTGTATCTGTCTTGTTTCTCACCTGGTAAGCATCCTAGAACAGCCATTTGCAGCCTTGTGGCTGTTGCCATGGTAACTGCCTGACTCTTCATTAGATGCTGCAGTGTTGCTTGGGGCAAGCAAGTCACTGCCTCTCTTTGGCTGACCTGCTTGCAATGTTTGAATTAGCTTACTTGTTTTTAAAAGTTTGTCGGTGAGTTTTTTTTTTTTTTTTTTTTTTTTTTTTGGATTAGTGGCTTTGAAAGAAGTCTCTTATGCCCACCAAGTAGGGGTGTGCAATATGACGATTTTTGATTGTGGACAATAAAAATGTTTCCACATGAAATGCCTTTAACTGAAAATTGAGTGTTTAATCTTATCATTATACATTACTGACACTCTATCCTCCAATTTGATACTATTAAGTGCATTGACACAATCTGTATTGTTAAAAGCGCTATATAAATAAAAGTGACTTGACTTGACTTGACATCAGTGTTAACTCAGCGGTAGAGTTACACTCACAAAACACTGCACTTCTTCGCAATCACAAAAGTACATTATGTGTGTGTTTTAAAGCCTTGCCGCTTAAGCTTTTCATTCGCGCACTAAATTTGCACTAAAAAAAGCCTGTCTAACAGCGCCTGATTACTCAACTAATTTATCTTTTGAGCTAATACTGTCAAAACACACAAGGTTTACATATTGACTATGACTATGTTTAGACATATCAATTGACCCGCCGGATAGCCACGAACACTGAGAAGTCTGACTGCGCGCACTGTGCAGACCTGCTGATGCGCGTGCTGAGGACTCGCCGGAATGTGGTCCGTGGCCTCCTTGGGGTGAGTCCCACTGCCGCCAGCAAGCCGCTGGTGGGCCCCCCTCCCCCACCCGAAGGTGGAAGCGACGATTTGGCGCGAAGCCACCGTTCTCAACGGTCGCCTCGATCGACAGTCACCTTCTCCGATGATTGTTTCCGTCCCCCTCCGTCCATCGTGGACTTTGTTTCCTTCGGTCAGGAAGGCGTGGAGGACTCTATGTCCATTTCCGCCTCGGAGGAGGACTGGGCTGAATCGGAGCGGGATCGCTCTGACAGTGAAGGACCCCTGTAATTGACCCGCGGACATCCAAGAGGAGCTCATAAGGGTCATGAATAAGGTTAAGGAGTTGGATCTGTCTTGGAATCCTCCACAGGAGCCGGCCAAGAGCAAGGTAGATTCCTGGTACTTCAAGTCCAGCCACCGCCAAGTGGACTCGAGAACGTCGGTGCCGTTCTTTCTCGATGTCCACGATCAGCTCGTCAAGATGTGGTCTGCTCCCCAATCGGCACGCGTCCAGTCAGCGATGCAGGCTATGTTCTCTCACGTGGATGGGGCAGAAGCCCACGGGTATATGCGCATGCCCCCCGTCGAGCCATAACTGCATCGGCCAAAATCCTGGGCTCGGATATCAGCCTGCCCTCCAAGCCATGCAGGATGACAGCCCATCTGGCCAGCAATGCAGAGGCGCTTGTTCCAGCCACCATCCCGTTACAGATCATCGTCAGCGCCCCCGCCCAACCCAGAGGAGGGAGGAAAGACCCGCAGCAGCTGCCGCAGCCCCTAGGTGGAAACCGGACGCGAGCAGGAAGGTGTGGCCAGGTCCACGGAAAAGGTGCCAGGGACAGCAGAGGAGCCCACGACGTGACTCCGGCCAGCCAGCAGCCGTCTTCCTGAGGGTGTTGTGAGGAGGGAGGAGCGAAACGGAGGCCCAGCTCCCAAGTTACGCAGAATGTTGCGCGGTGCTCTCGAGTGCGGCATTCACAATGTTTGTGTTCTTGCATGTTTTTCAATAAAAATGCATACATGCTCACAAAAAGAGCTCGCTCTTCTTCACTCAGTCAATGCGGTGCAGCTCGCCCCGCCTCAGAGCAGTGCAGAGCCGCCACCCACACAGGTTATAGTCTCGCATCACTCACCGGCGCATCCGACGATCAAGCTGCTAAAGCTGCTATGTCAGTTCGTGAACGCGTGGGAAGTTATTCTGGGGATAAATCCGCCCGATTCTACATCTCCGACCCATCAACAAGGCGCTTTGCAAGCGTCCGTACAGGATGATAACACTGAAACAGATCCTGGTGCAAATTTGCCCCCGGGACTGGTTTGCGTCCGTGGATTTAAAGAACGCATACTTTCACATTCAGATAGCACTGCATCACAGACGCTTTCTGAGATTTGCTTTCGAGTGCACCGCGTACCAATACTCTGTTCTCCCATTCAGGCTGGCTTTGGCGCCACGCACTTTCTCGAAGTGCATGGATGCAGCACGTTCCACCCTCAGAGCGAGCGGGATGCACGTTCTCATCGATCTGGATGATTGGCTGATTTTGGCTCAGCCCCAGGACACGCTAAGTGTCCCTAAGGCTATGTGTCAACACGCAGAAGAGCATTCTTGCACCGAGTCAGTCTATAACATATCTGGCAGTGTGCTTCGACTCTGTGGAGATGCGAGCTCATCTCTCTCGGGAGCGCTCGGCGGCCATTTTGTCTTCCCTGCGCCATTTCAGACTATGCAGCTCTGTTCTCTTGAAGGTTTTTCAGAGACTGCTGGGACTCATGGCGTCTGCTTCAGCGGTATGTCATCTGGGCTTACTACACATGCGCCCGCTGCAGTTATGGCTGAAATCTCGAGTCCCTTGGACGGCGTGGACTTCGGGCCGTCTGAGCATAGCGGTCTCCCGCGGCTGCATAGAAGTTCTGAGGCCACGGCGCAATCCAGATCTCTTCAGCTGGGGGTTCCCCTGGGCTTGGTAACGCCGTGTGTTGTGGTCACGACGGATGCATCGACTCGTGGCTGTGGAGCAGTGTGCGAGGGCATGCCGGCTTCGGGGCTGTGGTCAGAACTTCAGAGCCGGTGGCACATAAACCACTCGGAGTTGGAAGCAGTGTTCTTAGCTCTAAAGGATTTTCGGCCGCAGCTGGAACAGCGGCATGTACTGATTCGCACCGACAACATGTTCATGGTCTCGTACATAAATCACCAAGGAGGCGTACGCTCCAGGGCTCTGTACAAGCAAGCAGCGAATCTCCTGCTATGGGCGAACCGTCACTTTCTCTCCATCAGAGCAGCGCACATCCCCGGTCTCCTGAACCATGGGGCGGACATGCTTTTGAGGAAGGGGATTCCTCAAGGAGAGTGGAGGTTGCACCCCGAGTCGGTTTGGATGATTTGGACCCACTACGGGAGAGTGGAGGTGGATCTGTTCGCCACGAGCAAGAATGCGCACTCTCCCTGTCTCACTACCCGCTGGAATGGAACGCTCTGACATCGCACTGGCCAGCAGCCAGGCTGTATGCGTTTCCTCCGATCAAGATATTGCCACTGGTGTTATGCAAGATCAGGGAGGAGGGGGGCTTCGGTGATGCTCATCACCCCGAACTGGCCGAACCAGCCTTGGTTCCCGGACTTGACAGAGCTGCTGGTGGCGCCGCCCTGGCCGATCCCCATCAGAAAGGATCTATCTCAGGTGAATGGCTCGGAGTTGTGGAGCCTTCATGTGTGGCTGCTTCGGGGATCAGAGGAGCTGAGCGCCCTGCATTCTCGTGTGCTCGACGCGTTCTCGGAGGCGCGGGCACCCTCTACGAGGCGCTTGTATGCTCTAAAATGGGGAGTGTTTGTGAAATGGTGCTGTGATGTTCATATTGACCCGGCTACTTGAACCGTGTCGGATGTTCTGCTTTTTCTACAGTACAGACTGGATTGTGGATCTCTACCATCAACACTGAAAGTCTATGTGGCCGCTATTGCCTCGTTCTGTTCCCCACTGGGCGGGCAATCGATCGGTAGGCACGCGCTGGTGGTGAGTTTTCTTAAGTGAGCAAGGAGATTGCATCCCCACGCGTCCGCCTTCAGTCCCGCCCTGGGACCTAGAGGTGGTGTTAAGAGCTCTTTCACAGCCACCATTCGAGTCTTTAGCATCTGTTGATTTGAAGGAGCTATCTCTCAAAACTGCACTTCTTCTTGCCCTCGCTTCGGCTAAGCGTGATTTACACGCATTTTCTGTGGACAGTGACTGTATTCATTTCGGACCCAGTGATTGCAGCGTCACTCTCCGGCTAAGACCAGGCTACGTGCCTAAATCACTATCTACCCCCTTCAGAACGCAAACTGTTTCGTTGCCTGCCCTGTCTTCTGAGTCATCGACCGCACGTGATGTAGACGCTCAGACTTTGGTGTGCCCTGTCAGGGCTTTGAGGATTTACATTGACCGTTCGGCCAGCTTTCTGCAATCTGACCAGCTTTTCGTGTGCTATGGTGGTTTTGTGAAGGGCCGGGCTATGTCAAAACAGAGACTTTCCTACTGGATTGTGGACGCTATCACGCTTATACCAGCCAAGGTTTGGAATGCCCTTTGCATATTAGGGCTCACTCAACAAGGGCTATCGCCTCCTCCTGGGCATGGTGGAGCGGTATGTCTATTCAGGATATATGCTTTGCAGCCGGCTGGTCTTCTCAGAATACCTTCACCAGGTTTTACAAGCTGGACGTTCAGTCCTTAGCCTCCCAGGCACTGTCAGTGAGTGACTGATTCATGTTTTGCTACCTCTATTCAAATCTGTGTTGCTGTCTCGCACAGTAATTACTCTGCACAGCCCTCTATGCTATTGTCGTTGTCTGCCCTGTACTCAGTGCAGGGCAGTTCATGTCTTCCTGTTATTCATGTCTGATTCACTTCGTGCTACCATTATAATGTTATGTTTTATGCTGCTAAACACCGTTATCTCTGTGCACCCCTTACAGTACTGGCGTTGCTTCTGTTCTCAGCACAGCCTACATTGCTACAGACCAGATACGCAAATTTCGTATACCTGGGGTTTAGACGCTTATTTGGCTTATCTCCACCTATCAGCTGCGAGCCCGCCCAACGAGCGTCGCTATTGGTGGGAATTGTGTGTGTGTGTTCTATCTTCGCTGAGTATGTAACTTGAACAGGCTGCTCGTAGCCTCTCTCACGGTGGGATTGAATATCGTTCCCATAACGGAGAAATGTCTTGTGATAGCTCGAGAGGGAACGTCTCCGTTACTATCCGTTACCTCGGTTCTCTGAGAGTGGGAACGAGACATCACGGAGGTCGCCGTGTTCGCTGCTCGACCAGCTAAGCGGCGTTCAGTATCAGATTCTGACGTAATTGTTGCGGGCACCGCGTTTTATACTGCCTCTCGAGCTCGTCAGTATTTGCATGCGATTTGCATACGTCGCGACAATTGGCCAGTCATTTGAACTGGCGTGAGCCAATAGGACTTCAGGAAAGGTTGAAGGGAAGGTGTTCCCATAACGGAGAAATGTCTCCGTGATGTCTCGTTCCCGCTCTCAGGGAACCAAGGTTACAATAGTAACCGGAGACGTTTTCCACGTTCTTCAAAATGGCATGTATGTTCAAGCAGAAGAAAGAAACTCATTCGGGCTTAAAACTAATTTTGAGTAAATGATGGTATAAATATAAAACACTGACAGAATCGACAGACAGATGATAGAATTTTTATTCTTTAATGTTAAAACAACAAAACACAAAGAGAAAAAAAATTACTCTTTACTGGAAAAAAAAATAATACAGTTGCTTTAATATGAATCAGTCTATATAATGTTTTATTTTCATATTTGTTCATTTAATTTCTTGAATGCTCCTGCTAAATATGCCTATTGTGCCTGAAAATAAAGCACTGTTTGTTTTATTTGTATATTATGTGATTTGTAATGTGTATCTTTGGTCTTATTTTTTAACTGCAAATATAAAATACTGACAAAGATTTTTATCTTCGCCCACTTTGGCATAAATATCCACCGTTCTTTTTTATATTTTGTTACCTTGAAAGGCTTTGTCTTTATAATAGGGAAATTAGTTTGGCTGTACTGCTCAGACAAAATAGTAAAACCAACATGACAAAGAATTGTGATAAAATTTTGATATTTCTATAAAAAAATCGTGATATGATATTTTTGCCATATCGCCCACCCCTACCACCAAGGCTAAATTTATTTGTTCAAAAATACAATAAAAACGGTAATATTGTGAAATATTTCTACAATTTAAAATAAGTGTTTTCTATTTGAATATATTTTTAAATGTAATTTATTCCTGTAATGCAAAGCTGAATTTTTTTTTTTAGCATCCATTACTCCAGTCTTGAGTGTCATATGATCTTTCAGAAATCACTCTAATATGCTGCTTATGAAATATTTCTTTTAAATATCAATGTTGTGGAAGCCATGGTGCCTTTTTTTCAGGATTCTTTGCTGAACAGAAAGTACAAAAGAACATCATTCTTTGTGAGAAAAAAATCTTTTGACACACACTACAAAAATATGGTCAAGTTGTTGTTCTTATGTTTTAACTTGCCTTTCATTATTTATTGCGTACTTGAGGGTTCTTTAGAAGATTTGATTTGCCAATTCAGTTTTATCTCCTGTCTTATCTTTGGAACACAACTTGTACAATCATGTTGATCAGACTCCATATCTCTTTCTAGCCTTTCCATGGTTTGGAATGGACATCGGTGGTACTTTAGTAAAGCTTGTTTACTTCGAGCCAAAAGACATCACTGCAGAAGAGGAGCAGGAGGAGGTGGAGAATCTGAAGAGCATACGCAGATACCTCACCTCCAACACGGCCTATGGCAAAACCGGTGTCCGTGATGTACACCTGGAGCTACGCAACCTGACAATCTGCGGTCGCACAGGGAACCTGCACTTCATCCGCTTCCCCACCATTGCCATGCACAGATTCATCCAGATGGGCAGAGATAAGCACTTCTCCAGCCTGCATACCACACTGTGCGCCACTGGTGGCGGGGCGTACAAGTTTGAGAATGATTTTAGAACGGTAAGGAGATGTACCACAGCATGGCTTTCCAACTGGTTTGACGGTAAAATAAAATGGTTAATATACAGCTGTGTGGAGTAGTATTTTGGACCAGTGAGATTTCACAGAGGGGTTACATTACGTCACTATAAAGAAGTAGAAATGTGTGTGTGTGTGTGTGTGTGTATATACTAAATACTATTCAATTTTTATTTATTTAGAATTAAATAGCCTACTGTTTGAATGTTTGTGGTTTTGTAAGACTTTTAATACTATTGAAAGCAGACCCTTGTGCTCACCAAGGCTGCATTTGCTTAATCCAAAATACAGTAAAAACAGTAATAATGTGAAATTATTACATTTAAAAAATAAAGGTTTTCTGTATTTTAGAAAATATTTGTAAAATTCAAAACATTTATTTATTACATTTTATTAATTATTATTTTTTTTTTAATTTAATTTATTAAATGTGATGGCAAAGCTAAATTTTCAAAAGTCATTACTCCAGTCTTCAAAGTCACATGATCCTTCAGAAATCTATAAGATATGCTGATTTAGCGATTAATATTACTTAATGTAACTGAAAACAGTAATATTTTTGTGAAAGCCATGATAAATATATTTTCAAAAGAACAGCATTTATTTGAAATTGAAATCTTTTGTAAAAATGCAGAAGTATATAATGCCGTTTTATTAAGTATTAATTAATTAATTTCATTAAAATCTTACTTACACCAACATCTTCAACTTTAGTATATATTTTATATCTTGTTTATTTTTAAATCAAGACAAATTTATTATTGTGTTTAGGACACAGTGTTACTTTTAAACTGACCTGTAAAAAATAGGTCTTGGTTTGGTAATAAAGTTCAAACTGCTCAATGGAAAGGCTAAGCATCACATTTCTTTCATTAATAAAAGTATTTTCAAGAAACAAATCTGGAAATATGTTTAAGGGAATGAAATGTGTACATTCAGAGCAATGAGTAGTCATGAATCATTCTCTTTTTTTTTTCTTTGTAGATGGCAGACCTAGAGCTGCTGAAGTTGGATGAGCTTGATTGCTTAATCCAGGGGCTGCTGTACATAGACTCTGTCGGTTTTAACGGTCATCCTGAGTGCTATTACTTTGAGAACCCCTCCGACACACAGAACTGCATCAAGAGACCCTGTTGTCTTGACAACCTTTTTCCCATGTTGCTGGTCAACATTGGCTCGGGCGTCAGCATTCTGGCAGTCTATGCAAAAGATGATTACAAAAGAGTGACAGGCACCAGGTCAGCACAGCTGAGCAACATGCACCATATAGAAGAAACCTACAAATAGGAGTGTCTGTAACATGGCCAGACTTTGTCCAGGCCCCTTTTAAACTAGTTGATTAACGTTTACATTGATTTGGCAGATTCTAAAGCAATTTCAAGTGCATTAAACTCTCAATAACTACAGTATGTGATAAAATTAGGGATGTTTTAATGTTGATAATTGCAAAAAAAAAAAAAAAACATAAGCTAAAAATTCAAAGTACTGGTTGTAATTTACAGTTATTCTCCTGAGAAAAAACCTATTTGCTTATTTTGTATTTTCTGAGAAACTTTTGAGATCCATCCATGCCATGGAGCTTTTATCTTAAAATTTCCCTCTCCAGCATGAAATATGAGTTAACATTTGCCATTTGCTAACCACGTGATCTTGATTGTTTCCTCGTCTCTCATGGACACTGAATCAGAAGCCTGTTAGAAGCACAGGAACACACAATCACCTCCTGCTGTGTTCATTTTTCCTTTTGAAACATGAGATTGAGTCATCTTTAGATGATAACAAATGTGATTGACAACAGAGTAGGTTGTGAAGTTCACTGTCAGTTGACAGATGAGCGTTTTAAATGTGCTTGTGCCAGAATGGAACAGCTGTTCTGCTGTGATTGACAGATAGGAGGAGATTTGTCAGCAGTAGTCAAAGCTGATGTGCAAATCTGTCACACTTGCAGGAGGATCAGGAACTATTACTCACATTTTACAAACCTGTGTGTATTTCCCTGTCAATTTGATCCCGTTCAGTTTTGTCAATTCTACCACATTAATTTACACTACATGTCAGAAGTTTGGAATAATTCAGATGATTTAATGTTTTTACGCTCACCAAAGCTGCATTTGTTTGATTAAAATACTGTAAAATCAGTAATAATGTGAAATATTGTTACAATATTGTTTTTTTTTTTTTAACACTTTATTTTTTATTTTAATATATTTTAAAATGTAATTTAGTCCTTTGACAGCACTGAATTTTCAGCAGCCATTAGCTCAGTCTTCAGTGTCACATGACCCATGATGATGATTCTTCTTATCAATATTGAAAACAGATTTTGCTGCTTTGATCTTTTTTTTTTTTTTTTTCAAAAGAACAGCATTTATTTGAAATGGGATTTTTTTGTAACAATGTAAATCTCTTTACTGTAACTTCAGATCTTTACTGTAACTTAATACGTCCTTGCTGAATAAAAATATTATTACTTACCCCAAACTTTTGAAGTGTAGTTCACAGCTTCCAAACAAATATTCAGCACAACTGTTTAAAATATTGATAATAAGAAATGTATCTTGAGCATCAAATCAGCTTATAGAATGATTTCTGAAGGATCATGTTACACTGAAGGAATAAATTGCATTTTAAAATATATAAAAATAGAAAACTATTATTTTTAATTGTAATATTTCACAATATTACTATTTTACTGTATTTTTAATCAAATAAAGCATTGGTGAGAATAAGAGACTTCTTTCAAAAACATAAAATCTTAATTATTCAAAACTTTTGGTAGAGCATATGTAATATAAGATGTGATGTAGACATTGCTTTGTGTTGCAGTGACCCCAACACTTGTTACTTGTCTCCTTTTGTAAGCTGTAAGTTTGCGACCTTGGCCATAGGCACGTAGTTTAAGTTGTGGTCACAAGGTCAAATTGTATGCATGTATGAATGCACATGTTCACTTCAGATGTGGCCTGTAACCATGTTTTGACACTAAATGTTTCTTTCTCGTATTTTTGCCCTCTTTAGTCTTGGTGGAGGGACGTTTTTGGGGCTCTGCTGCCTGTTGACGGGTTGTGAGACATTTGAAGAGGCCCTTGAAATGGCCAGCAAAGGGGACAGCACCAACGTGGACAAACTGGTGAAGGACATCTATGGAGGGGACTACCAGCGCTTTGGCCTACAAGGGTCTGCGGTGGCTTCAAGGTACAAAAGACACTCGGTGTTTGTGTGCGTGGTGTCAGATGACAGAGATCCACAAATGAAATGTGATGCTGCTGAGCTGTACTTATGGGGTCTTGCGTGTAGGCTTGTCTGTTTCATGTGACACGAACGCATTAGATCGGATCGGGTGGGGGGTGGGGTTAATACTTTTATTCAGCACAGATGTATTTACTTGATTTATTTAGGACACTAGACACATTTATAACCTTATAAATGATTGTATGTATTTATACATTTTAATCTATATTTATTCTGCACTGTTATTTGTTCTACACTTCTACATCTACACTGATTTAGATGCATAGTCTATAGTAATTGTACAGTAAATTATAGGAGTGCCATGGGACTGTTGCATTATCCAGCCCTGTGTTGTTATGCAACAAAACAAACTGGTCTTTTTCTGAGTGTCTGATAGGTACATAATAAATATGTGCTTGTGTTTTTTGTTATAGCTTTGGGCACATGATGAGCAAAGAGAAGAGGGAGAGTATTTCTAAAGAGGACTTGGCCCGAGCCACGCTCGTAACCATTACAAACAACATTGGCTCCATCGCACGCATGTGTGCAGTTAATGAGGTGTGTGTGTGTGTGTGTGTGTGTGTTTGTGAGCGCGTGTCTGCGTGCAGTCAGCAGCAGCTGTGAGCGTCTGTCTGGCCACTCTGGGCTTCTCTACAGTGTTGCCTTGTAGCCTGGTGATCAAGCAGCATTGTACAGGGCTTTCAGGGTGTACAGAACATCATCAGAGCAGAAGCTCCCCATAATATGCAGAGAATACCTGATTTTATCACATTAGCTGCTATCTATGACAAGATGATGATGATGGCAAATGCTTTGAATTTTACTAAAAACACCAATTAAAAAAAAGCACCTCCTATAAAAAATCCATAAAATGAATTGCTTATGCTGGTACTCCCCCTGCTGGTGCTTCAGGAAACAACCTAATTTAGAATTATAAACGGACCCACATGAAATATATGCCTGCAGCAAGAATGTAGTACTCAGCACTCAGTTTAACTAATTAAATAGTGTTTAAATCTGTTCCACAGAATTGTGTAGATTATCTTCCAAAATGAGTGCGGAAAATGTGAAAAACATCCACACATTCTATCTGGGCCTGGTCATGCTGAGTGATATTTCTGTTTTGTCCTGTAGAAAATCGAACGGGTTGTTTTTGTGGGGAACTTTCTGCGTATAAACACAGTGTCGACAAAGCTTCTTGCCTATGCTATGGATTTCTGGTCCAAGGGCCAGCTGAGGGCCCTTTTCCTGGAACATGAGGTAATTCTCTCTGTGTGTTAATAATTTATTGTTGCGTTTATTTTCTCAATGAAATTCACTATATTTAAAAAGATTGAGGTCAGTAAAATGTGTTAATGTTTTTCATTAAAAACATCCCACAAAGTCTCTTATGCTCACCCAGGCTGCATTTATTTCACTTTTCTATTTTAATGCATTTTAAAATGTAATTTATTTGTGTGATGGCAAAGTAAAATTTTCAGTAATCATTATTCCAGTTCCCAGTATCATTCTAATATGTCGATTTAGAAATATTTTTTATTATTATTATTGTTGAATAAAAAAATACTGGACCCAAACTTTTGAAGTAGTGTATAACAGTGAAGATTCTCAGAATAATTGATCTTATATAGTGGTAGTTTAATGAAAACATGTATGTTTATGTGTGTGTGTTTCAGGGATACTTTGGAGCTGTCGGTGCTTTTCTAGAACTGCTGAAGTCGTCTGATGATGCATAAAGGAAAGAAACCATCATCTCTGATGATCCAGAAGCTGCTTTAAGACTTCCACACAGAAGCTCCAACAGGAAAACTGGAATACTGGGAACACTGGGAAATTTAAAAGAAGCCATTATAGTAATTAACCTGTAAATAACCCTTAAAATAAGAGTCTAAATGATATTTTTATGAGCAACTTAGTCTCCCTCAGACTGTTGACTGTAACCTTGTTGCTAATTTTTCTGGTTGTTTATGTTGTTGTTATTCATTTTGCAATGTTTGTAAATATCATTGTGTATTAAACAGGGAGAGTTTATTGATGGCCAAAACCTGCTCTGTTAAAGTTTTGCTGTTCTTGTCATGCCCACCAGGTGAGAGCGTATCCACCGTTAACTGCTTTCTGTTTTTAGGCCTGGTTAAATGATGGACCTGTTGCGTTAAACTGCTGTTCAGACCCAAAATGATGTTTGACACACAATTCTAGTTAATTTTTAACCCTCAGGTGCTATGTTAAATATGTGCCGACTGACAGGGATCCTCGTAGTAAAGAAAAGACACTGGTCTGTATTACAGCATAGAGCAACCTTTTTCCAGTTGCCTCTCCTTTCGCTCTTCCTTTTCACTACAGTTAAGAGTTCTTCATGTGTTTATGCATGAAAGTAAACCGGAATAAGTTCACTCTTGGAATTATATCAGAATAGTTTAACTTTTTAAAGCTATATTTACGCTGATTCACATGAAGCCTTTACTTAAAAGGATACACAGAAAGCTCAGGGTGTCACTTTTATTTTTGAAAGGGAATTCTGTGGGACCAAGTGGCAAATTAGACAGGAACTTCAGATAGAAAGCTCCCCTAACGTCCCATATTTTTTACCTCTTTGTCCAGCGTTGCCTCTTTTTCATCCTGCCTTTTCCCATTCTTTTTCCTATTTAAACCAAAGCTACATCTGCCATCTTTTTCTGGATGCACACAGTTATATGCACATACCTCCTCTTTGGTTGCCTTCCTCTTATCTAGAATGGTACTAGAGTACTCGAAGTAGCCGTGTGATGAAAAAAACGAAAGATTAAGTCAGTATGACAGCAGTTACCCTCAACCCCCCAGTATTCAAATATCAAACATGTTTAGACAGTTCTAAGACTCAGCCATTGTGTTTCCATTGTAGTGCCAAAGTGAGACTGGGAGGAGTCAAACCAGACAGCCTGCCAATGCCAGCATTCCTGCTTTGCCAGGCCATGTACCACATTACTTCTCCCAAAAGTTGCCTAGCATTAGAGTATTTCTAAGATCCTATATTTCTAAGTCCAATATCATATGTCATTAAAAATAAAAACACCACTCCCTTACTAGTTAACTCTATTGTTCAATTCTCCTTGCTGTCTTTCTTGCCTTCTATGTGATTGATCTGTTCTTATGGCTCTGTGGCTGTTTTAAGGGTGTATTTTTATTTTTATTTTTATTTATTTTTTATTTCAAATCTGAATTAGATTTTGGGGACCTCACATGTCAACCACAATATTTTTCTTTTTCCAGAAAAAAATAATAATTTTTGTTTGTTTGTTTTTATATAAATTTTCTTTTCTTTTTTTCTTAAAATGAAACAAAAAAAATTGTGTGGTTAAAAATGTTGTATACCTTTATAGTATATAATTATGGCTTTGGTTGGCCTTGTATATTTTGCATTAAATTATTTAACAGCATATTTTGGGTACAAAATCTGATGGTCATTATGTGATTTGATTTTAATTTTGTTATTATTATTTTGTTTTTGTCATTAGTTTTTTTTTATTTATTTTTTTAATGAAAATTATCCGGTTTTAAACCCCTCGTTCTAGATTAGGATGATCTTTTTGTTTGTATACCAAACAATATGAAGCTGAATGCTGTATGGATGATTAACATCGATGAAGATTGTACATTTATGGTATTGACAAATTGTTTTTGCCACACAATGTTAGTAAGATGCAAATACGAGCATGTTTTCAAGTGTTCAAGCCTGTGTAATTGCACTGCACAATTCTATGCTATACTTAAAGCTGTCATTCATTGTGCATTAGACTTGAATCCACAAAATACAGCTACGTGTTTTGCAAACAGTGGTATGGTTTGAAGTAACTTTTGTTGTGAAACCAGTAAGCAGCAAAACCAGCTGCCAGTTACAGCAGTTTTGTTTAGTAAAGAAACAACGCACAGACGTTGAGAAGGTGTATTAGTCTATATCATAGACGGTTGTACTAATACAAATCCTTAGAGATCATTTTAATGTATATGGTTCTCTTCCTCTGAAAGGTGACCTTTCACTCCTCTTGCTATGCAGTAAAGCCAGTTGCGCTGAATGTTGTTTGCTAAAAGCAGCTTGGTTGAGAGAGTTAGAAACTAGCTGCTCGTTTGCCACTTATAAAGAGTGAAAAGGGGCTTTTGACACATCATTGTTCTTTTTCTGTATCTGGGTGTTTTCTTTTAATTCCTACTGACATTTTAAAACAAATTATACTTTGAGTTGCTTGTTTGATATCTTCTTTAATGGATACTTTGTGCTGTTCGATTGTACAAACATGTAAATATTTTTGTCTTTGTTTTTCACCTCTCAGATGACATTAAAGCCACACTGTGTTGAAATTTGTGGCTTTATTAAGAAAATATGAGAGATTTGATGTCTGTTTCACTGGGTTTAATTGGATACTATTATGCATAGATTTAAGAAAGGACATTTTAAAGAATAATAAAGTTTAAAAAAAAAAATTGTGTTGGGTTTTTGTTTTTTCAATTATTGTCACCCATTTTAAAATGCTTACACTTAACAATAAAAAGAAGTACACAGGTTTGTGCAAATCTTAAAACATCGTTTTTTGGTTTTTTTTGTACTATTTTGTCTTAACATGTTGATAATGCAAATGTAGAGTTAGGGCCTACATACTAAACTAAGCTGAACGTGAGAAAGGGAACCAGGACAAAAATATCAGGTACAATTGAGCCATTGGTCCCACTTTATATTAGGTGGCCTTAACTACTATGTACTTACATTTAAATTAATCATTTGGTACAATGCACTTATTGTGTACATACATATTTTTACATTGTACTAATATTTTTTAAAATACATATATGTAATTGTATCTGTAATTAATTTCTGTAATTACATTTATAATTACACTGTTGACCCATCCCTTACACCTTAACCCACCCTTAAACCTACCCATACCACCAAACCTGTCCCTAACCTTACCCATATCCCACCTCAATAGCAGCAGAGGTGTTTTGCAATACAATTTGACCACAATAAGTACATTGTGCTTATTTTTTGATGTAAGTACATAGTAGTTAAGGCCACTTAATATAAAGTGTGACCGAACCATTCATTACCTTCTAAAACCTTACTAGATAAATGCTTTTCTAAAGCAAATGAGTGGCTCACCTTGCCCCCAAGGGTAATATGCATGAGCAACCCGCTGTTCTCCTGTTATCTCCTGACTGGCCTTAATAAAGCTATAGCTTGAACCCTAAGAACTCAAAACAAAAGGTGGGGGCAGGGTCTTAAAAGTACATATTCTTTTTACGTATCAATATGTCTCGGTTTTGAATTTTCAAACACTTAAATAATCACAAAACTTAGTTTACAAGACATTTTGGGCTTGTATTTTCACCGACGATAAACAGTCGCGGACATAGGCTAAATTACCTTCGCCGAGGAGTACTTTTTAGGGTCATCATCGGACAAAGCTAAAACTAGTACTGATTTAGATAGGTTTTACATTTTAAATATGCCTTAAGGAACTTCAGTGTAGATATAAAATTATTTGTAAGTTGACAGCTAACTGTGGGCTACAGAGTTTGACCAAAAGAGAGCTTGGGTTGCTCGAGACGAACCTCAACAGCCTGTGTCCTGAAAACGTCCTATTGAAATTCTATTAAAATAGTCGACCCCCCTTAAAGTCATTGTATAACATGCACACAGGGTGGGGTGAGAGGGAAAACATGGCAAATATCCGACCCAGGACTGCAGTTAACGGTAGTTTAGACCGCTGACTTGAAAGCAAGTAAGAGGTCCCTTGTACTTCCACCCGTTGGCTGCTTGTTTTCCGTCCTGTTGATCTGTCCAAGCGCGCACGCCGCGCAGTGATGCAGAGCCATGTGCGCCAATGTGTACCACCACACTTTGGAGGAGAGCAGCGGTTGTTTTTGTTCCTCGTCTGCTCTAGATTCTGTACACTGGGAAGTATGTTTCAGAGTAAGTTTGATTCTCTTTGACCTCTTCAAACGTTCAGTCATGTGTTTTTTGTTTGTGTGTTGTCCAGAAAACTCCCCAAGGGATTGTACACAACTGTTATGACTCTTCTCATCTGCTAATTCATAATTATTTGTCTAGCTAATGTTTTTAAAGACAGCACATTTTATGCTTGTACCTGCATTGATCCAGAAAGATGATTTTACATTCACTCTTCTGACCTCTCCTGGTTACAACTATTCAATGATTATTCAACTATTCAGCTGGTTGCAAGTATTCAATACTACATGTCTGTTTTTGGCTCTATGTTTATGAAGTGTTTATCACTTACAGGATATGCTATGCATAGTACATTCCTTTGGTTATTGATATATATTAGTATTTCTTGTTATTATCACTGTTGACAACAGTTGTGCTGCTTATTTTTGTGGAAACTGGTACATTTTTCAGAAGTTTTTGGTGAATAGAAAGTTAAAAAGAAACGCATTTATTTGAAATAGAAGTCTATTGTAATATTGTAGTGTCTTTGCATTAATTGCTTAAAAAATACATTAACAAAACATCTTACTGACTGGTAAAAAAATCTCATTTTTCAAGTTTCAGATGTACGGCGGTCTGTTGAGTCTTTAATTTGAAGACTGAAAGTCATCGCATAAATTCTGACTGGTTTAACGGACACAGATTGAGGTGACTCTATACCAATCAAGCCCACCACAAAGTTGTTTTTTCCATGTCTGATCATTTTTGCAGTAAAGTAATTGCTTTTGCCCCATGAAGTAGTTTTTGGCCCTCTCTCTTGGAATTAATGAAGACACACTGTGTTCCTTGCCTCCCTTTGGACCAGACTAGTGTGTGTGTGTGTGTGTGTGTGTGTGTGTGTAGTAACTTGGTCACACTCTGTATCATGGAGTGTTTATGTGGCAGACTCAGACAGGCTCTATTTTCTTTATTTTGCTCTTACTCACTAACCATAGCATTCACACGTTCATGAGGGTGAGCAAATGATGACAAGAATATTAATTTTCTGGCTGAAATATCCCTTTTATCTCAGAGACATAAGTGATACATTTTAGTATTTAATCAAAAGCACCACAATGTCATTTGAGGTAAGTTCACCATAAAAATAAGACTTTTTTTTCACACAGACTGATGTAGATTAGACTTACATTTTGAGAAGAAGGCTAAAGTTAAAAAAAAATGTTGTTTCTCCTGCAGATTTTGCTTGATGGCATTTAGAAGCTCATTATAGATGAAAGCAAGAGAAAAACAGCAAGTAAATTCGTCCCAAGCAGAGCCAGAGAGAGCAAAACCAGCTGGAACTGGACAGAAAAGGAAACAAGAGGCTGAAAGGAGTGAGAGAGTGAGGGAGAGGATGAAGAGAGGAAGCATCTTGTCCAGCAGAAGTCTAGAGATGAGTGAAAAGACTCCACATTCAGCGGCCGCTCCTGATGGTGGATGGGGCTGGATGATCGTGGCCGGATGTTTCCTCACCACTGTTTGTACACGTGCAGTCACTAGGTTAGTTTATGACTCCCCCAGGATTTTTTTTTAACTTACCTTACCAGGAATTAAGGTGATACCCTCATGCCACTTCAGTTTTTGCAAGTTTAATGTGAGCCTAAATTAAACTAAAAGCTGCAGAAATGGCCTTTAAACTCAATCAAGATTCTTATGTTCTCTTTATGTTTTTAATTTCTGAGCCCCTACCCAAGACTGAATTACTCATGTATTCTAATATTAAATCATTAAATAAGTAGAACAACTACCCCTGGAAAAATACCCAGTTTTAGATGCTGTGCTTAAAAGGAATAAAATGATTGTTGCTCTAAGTACCTTTATCATATTGCTTCCTCAAATCTGCACTTTCTCATGCTGGTTGCAGGTGTGTTTCCATCTTTTTTGTGGAATTCCAGTCATACTTTTCCAGAGATTATTCTGCAACTGCGTGGATACACTCTCTGTTGGACTGCACCACAATGTTGTGTGGTAAGACTCATGCCAAAATAAAAAAAAATTCCCCAGTGTTCTCTCTATACAAAAACTCTTTGACTCTAAGGTGGCAGCTCAAACTGTATAAAACTATATTGATTTTAGGAGAACTTTGTTTTCAAAAAAAAAAAAGTCTCTGTTGACAGGTTTACAGTGCATAGTCCACTCTAAACCAGATTTATCTTGCTGCTGGTGAGAAAGAATGTTCACAGAAACACATTTCCATATTTGTGACCCTGGACCACAAAACCGCTGGGGTATATTTGTAGCAATAGCCAAAAATACATTGTATGGGTCAAAATTATCGATTTTTCTTTTATGCTAAAAATCATTAGGATATTAAGTAAAGATCATGTTCCATAAAGATATTTTGTAAATTTCTTACTGTAAATATATAAAAACTTCATTTTTGATTAGTAATATGCATTGCTAAGAACTTCATTTGGACAACTTTAAAGGCGATTTTCTCAGTATTTTGATTTTTTTTTTGCACCCTCAAATTCCAGATTTTCAAATAGTTGTATCTCGGCCAAATATTGTCAGATCATAACAAACCATACATCAATGGAAAGCTTATTTATTCAGCTTTCAGATGATGTATAAATCTCAATTTCCAAAAACTGACACTTAAGGTTTTGTGGTCCAGGGTCACATTTATGTAAGGGCCTTGGTTATATCTTATGGTATCTGTTTTTCACCATTCTTTTACTTAGTTTAAGCAGTTAGATATCATAGTATTTGTCAAATGTTTGAGATTACATACACATTATTTATTAATAAATATATCATAAAGATAAACATACTCTTAAAAGCACTGTAGAGGTTAATATGCAGATGTCACCTTAAGGAGCTATTTCCACCTGATCTAAGACTGGTAATCTAACTCAAGCTTTTCCAGTGCAATTTAATAGATGTCTTGTTACCACATGAAGCACGCTTTTTAGGCTGATTTTTTTTTTAGAATAAATGGTTTTAGAGAGCAGTGTAATATTATAATAATATAATATTCTTTTATTTATTGGTATAAGTTGATATTGTATATTTATAAGTTAATATTCAATATTTGTCATGCTATCCACCACTTTCTTGCCATTCTTTTTCTCATTCTCTTTATAGCTCCATTGGGTAGTTATATAGGGAACCGCCTCTCTTCTCGTATAGCTATCATGATTGGTGGGCTTCTTTCCTCTGCCGGCCTGCTGCTCAGCTCACTGGCCACCAGCGTGGAGTTCCTGTATCTCACATTGGGTGTTCTTACAGGTTTGATTCAGATTTGCATACATACACCAGCATACAAGCTTTTATTTCAACTGCACTGATAATCATAATTTAGGGAAGCTATTGTAGTCACCTTGCCTTGCAATTATTACATCAATTTGTAACAAACTAGGCAGGCATATCCATAGTATACTCACCTTCCCGATTCTCTGCACAGGTGTGGGATTTGCTCTCAGCTACACTCCTGCAATTGCCATGGTGGGTTCTTACTTCAACGAGAGAAAAGCGCTGGCTTATGGGATCGCCATGTCAGGCAGTGGCATCGGAACCTTCATACTAGCACCCACTGTCCAACTCCTCATTGAGTTGTTCTCCTGGAGGGGTGCGCTGCTCATTCTGGGGGGTTTGGTGTCCCACCTGTGTGTCTGTGGAGCACTTATGAGGCCTTTGGAAGGTCAAAGCAGGAGACAGAAAGAGATGGACTTGGAGGGTGGCAAAAAGGTTGACTTCCTAAATGTGAAACTTGCTGATGCAGGGCACAATATGGAAGTGAGTGCACTGGAACAGAGATCGGTGGAGGTAAAACTTACGGATATGGAAATGAGAGGGGAAAATGAACATGCTGAGAATATGAAGAGTGATGGAAAAAAACGGATGGAGTCAAAGCCTTCTGATGCAAAGCAAACACACTCCAATGTGGAAATAAACCTTAGACAGGAAGACTCGGAGGACTCAGAGACTGTGACCAGAAGCACAGATGAATGGGACAAAGAATCAAAGCCAAAGTGCTCAGGTACAGACATCTCAGTCCCAGCTTTAGTACAATCAGGTGACTTGCCTTTGGACTGTTTGCCCACCAACCAGGAGGATACAACTATCCCAGAATCAAACACTAACCACAATACTTTGGTACAGTCAAAAGTGGCAAACACAAACTTACTAAAGGAGTCCAGGGACAATGTATGGTCTATCATAAGGAAAACAGTATTGAGAGAATATTCCTTCCTGTTGATACCAGACTTCTTATTGCTGTTGGTGTCCTTCCTGTTCCTTGCATATGGTTGCAGTGTGCCATTTGTTTATCTCGTGCCATATTCCCTGAGTGCAGGCGTCAGCCTTCAACAAGCAGCATTACTCATGTCCATACTTGGAGTGTCAGGGATTGTCGGTACCATCACTTTTGGATGGATTGCAGATAGAAAGTAAGAGTTTGTTGTGATTTATTTATTTTTCTAATTCTCCCATAAATTACAATATTATAGACATTTAAAGGGATAGTTCACCCAAACATGAAAATTCTGTCATTAATTACTCACCCTCATGTTGTTCCAAACTGTAAGACCTTCAGCACAAATTAAGTTATTTTTGATCAAATCTGAGAAACGTAATAAGGACATCGTTAAAATAGTCCATGTGACATCAGTGGCTCCACTGTAATTTTCCGAGGCAATGAGAATACTTTTTGTGTGCAAAGAAATAAAAAATAATGAAAATATCTTAATTTGTGTTCTGAAGATGAACAAAGGTCTTTCAGGTTTGGAACAACATGAGGGTGAGTAATTAATGACAGAATTTTCTTTTTTTGGGTGAACTATCCCTTTAAGAGCTACATCTACACTAGATGCCTGTTAACTTTATAAAACCTGTGGAGGTAGGCATAAAAAAATGTGATATTGTAATCTGTTTTTAAATTCATATTCATGTCTTCTAATGTAGATGAAGTCTATACATTCAGTACGATTAGGAATCAACCCTATCCGTTTGTTAAGTCTTATGTCACATGTCACCTTTTTCTGGGTCCAAACGCTCGATCAGCAAAAGCAAAAAGCAAACAACAAACAGTACTAATACACACTCACAGTGTGCCCCGTTATCTCCATGCTGAAATCTTACCTGGCCACACAGTAATTCATATGTTCCGAATCATTAAAATATTGGTGTCTGGGACAGCAGGAGACTTTAGTGCACACTGGGAGTTTTTAAAAGCTTGACTAAAAGGTTTGCTATTAATAGTTCTCACAAATGACTACTGAGATAAAATTCTCACTCGAAACAGAGTAGAGATTCCTGCACTACTTATTCAATGATACTGCACCACTGCTATAGTAATTCTTCACAATTCCTGTCTTTCACTCTGTGGTTTGATCTGTGTCTTTGTGCGTTGTGTTCAGGTGTTTGAGGCCATATAGGGTGGTGAGTTACATGCTGGCTGTGGGGTCAGAGGGGCTGAGTTGTCTGTTTCTGCCTCTGCTGAATGGTTTTTTCCTGCTCGTCCCCTTTTCTCTCATCTACGGCTACTTTGATGGAGCTTACGTGGCACTTATTCCTGTGGTGACCTCTGACACCGTCAGCTCCACCCACTTGACCTCAGCTCTGGGAGTTGTTTACTTTCTTCACGCCATCCCCTACCTCATCAGCCCACCTATTGGAGGTCAGCAAATTTTCCACTCTCTATTGAACTGAACGATATGTAAATTAAATGAAACAGACTATTTAACTAAATGAGTGTTTTATGAAATCTCTCTCTTAGGTTGGCTAGTGGATCAGACAGACTCCTACACAGCTACATTCTTCCTCAGTGGAGTCGCTCTGATCTGCAGTGCTGTGATTCTGGCTGCTGTGAGAGTTATCATCCGTTGCACTAGAGGGAGCTCTTACTTAAACTGACTCACAACCAGGAGATTTCTAAAGCAGCAGAAAAATACTGCAATATTGATGTCAAGAAACATGAAAGTGCCCCTCCGGAGTTAAAAAGGGTTTTTATGTGTTCCTGATCTGAAGCTCTCATCAGTCAGATTGATGGCCACAAATACAAGCTCTTTTATAGCATTAATGAACACAGAACTGACCAAAAGAACACACTGCTCTACTGCTCAAATACAGGAATCATGTTCCAATTGGTTAAAAGCATTTGGCGAATTAAAAGTGAATGTACAATTTCTTGAATTTAAAGTGCTAGTGAGTTGCTAGTCAAATGCTCTAAATATTTTAATGTGTTTGCTACAAGGGAAACTTGTTTTGTATTTGATACTTTGTTATTTTAATGTGTCGCTCTCAGCTGATATGTGATTGGCTAGTCAGAGAAATGAACAGACGTGCTTTGCCCAATAGTTACATGCACGCTGCTTCATTCACAGCTCAGTGTTTTTATAATGTACACTACCATTCATAAGTTTGGGGTCTTTAAGATTTTAATGATTTTTTAAAAAGTCTCTTACGCTCATCAAGGCTGCATTTATTTGATCAAAATACAATAAAAAAGCAATATTATTACATTTGAATTTTTATTTTAATATATTGTAAAATGTAATTTATTCTTGTGATGGAATAATTTGCTGAATAATAGTTTTAATTTCCTTCAAAACTCCAAACTTTTGAGAAGACGTATATACGGCTACATACACTACTGTTAACTTCACTGTCCTAAAAACATTCTGATCAAATGCCATCCTTTTTAATGTCATAAATGTACATTTTTTTTATGTTAAATGTTTTCAATTGTACGTTTTTAAATATGGCAAAAATAATTATGGATCATTCTACAAAGCTTTCTTTGTACTTGGAAATTCTGTGCGAGCCATTCAGAGAATGCCTTGGTGAATAGATTTTATGGATGGAAAAAATGGCTAAATGTCAGGGAAACAAGAATAATATGAGATGCTATATGTAAACAGTATCAGATAACCTGTATTTCATATAAAGGTCATGGACAATATTCTCTCTTTGAAAAGAATTATGGGTATTTGACAAGAAGAGAAACAAATGAAAGTACATCAAATACCTTGTGACTCTGAACAATACACATTTATTTGTACGTGACCTTGTTTTGTGCTGGAACACTGTAACAATAGATCATTTTCAGTTTGTCACAATGTATCTTCAGTCTCTCCATTGGCAAGTTCTTTGGAAAATGTGAAAAGAAAACACAATTCTAATGTTTGAAAATCACTCATCTGTGAGAAAAGATTTTTAATTAGCATATTATTGCAAACAGAAAACACAAAGTTTCAAAATCAATATAGCAGGCAGATCTGATCAATTAGAATTAGTGTTTTATAAGAAATGTTTATTCTATTTGAAACAGAAGCACATGTAAGCAACACATCTGTATATCCACATTTCAGGAATGAAGATCTCAAAGCAAAGCAGTTATAAAAGTGTTTTCTATTCATATGTGAACAGTAGTTATAATTAAATGCAATAAGCACATGATCCAGCTCCAAGAAGTTATTTTCTGTTGTTGTTTTTAGACATCAATGGAACTGGTGCTGGAAGTTACATCTATTAATACAACAAAACATAGCGTTGAATTCTAATATAGACTATTGGGAATTTTTTTTCTTCACCACCATTTCTTCATTACGTTTCCTAGAGTGAAATGTAAAGAGAACCATAATGATTTTTTTCAAAGGTTGTTGTATGATGTTGGGACAGTGTTTATAACTTGTCTGTAACATTAGAGTACATTTGAAGTCTCCATTCCTTCAAGAAAATGCTGAATTTGAAACTATTTTTATACTCTTTCGTTTGCGATCTGTCATTTCTGGGATTTCTGCTGCTTTCATGTAATAGAAGACTGAATCTCTGGACTGTCTAGAATAATGTAAATGGCAGGCATAACTATAAAATAAGTGAAGTTGTCCATTAAGAGAGAGATCATCTTTCTTTGACAGGAGCTGCTTAAAAATCTCCTCCGCTTTCTCAGTGTTGTGTGCATAACAGTGCAGTGACGCAAGGGATAACTTTACTTGGAGACGATCAGGATAATGTCTGACAACCTCCTCTAACAGCTCAATGGATTTCCTAGCCAAAGTCTCCCTTTCCTCACTGTCATCTTTCATCAAGAAAACCTTCCATTTGTATAAATTAGCCACGATTCTAAGAACTTTAGTAGAGGTGGGAAAATTTTCTCGAACCCTTTCTCCTTCTTGAAAACCCCTCTTTGTGGAATATTTTCTGTAATACTGAAAAATACCTGGCAGTCCCTCCAAGTTTTTGATTTCAATGGTTCTCTCTAGTAAAATTTGTATTTCTTCATCATTGTTTTTTGCTTGCACCTCAGACTTTTTCAGTATATAAAGGGCATATTTTATAATGAAGAACAAATCATTTGGGCCTATCACTATTGCCTTTTTCAACTGCTCTAGAATTTCAGCATTCAGCTCTGGAGTGAATTCAGATTTTCTGTAACCCTTGCTCATTGCTTTGGCAAGACCTTTGTGCCATTCCTTCCTTTCTGGTTCTGCTTTTAACGCCATCTTAAAATAATCAGTCTCCTGGTGATTCTTGGACTTGTTGTGTCCGACTGTATTTCTGATTGGCTGTTCAGACGGTTGAGGAGATTTGCATATTCACCATATTATAATGAATATTTGTGCTAGTGTTTACAAAGTCAATCTGCCTTTAAAAATTATTTTGTTGGTTCCACCTGTTTTTGCTGTTAGATATCTTCATAAGGCGATTTCAGATTCAGTGTGTATTCAAAATCAATTCGCCATTCAGAAATAGGAGATGAAGTCATTATAAACAATAAAGATTTTTAATTTTTCTTAAGTTCCATTCAACAAGTGATTTTTTACGAGATGGAAAATTACTGCAGAGTTTATGTCCTTAAATAAAGACTTAAGAAATGTCCGCTTGTCATTCTGGAAATTAATTATACAGAGAAAAACTATATATACATATATATATATATATATATATATATATATATATATATATTTATTTATTTATTTATTACATTGTCCTGGGTTAAATGTTCTTACATTGACATTCTTTTAAAATAGAACACAGTGCCATTAAACAGGTAAAGACCTCCACAGAGATAAAAAGAGAGAAATATTAAATACATATTTTTAATACAAGTTCAACAAGTTCTAATTTTCTGTTCAATTTATTCATTATAGTTTGTCCATCAGGTAAAACAGAGAACATCATCCGTAGTGATTTTTGAGGGTTGTTACATTTTAATCGTCAATATGAATTCTTTCCAGAAAATTCCAAATTTCCTCACAGCGAGGATTTCTGCCATTCATCCCAGTTTTTTTAAGAATCTTAATGCTCTTCTGTTTGTCAATCGTATTATCTGGGATTTCTGCCACTTTCATGTGATGGTTGATTGACTCTTCTAACCGTCTGCACATGTATAGATGGCAGGCATAACTATAGTAAATATACTGTTTGCTGTGAGGAGGGAAATCATCCATCTGTAACAGGAATTGCTGGTAAATCTCATCTGCTCTCTCACTGTTGCCTGCGTAATCGTGCATTGACGCAAGGGCTATCTTTTCTCTGAGTGAGTCAGGATAATGTTTGACAACCTCCTCAAACAGCTCAGTGGATTCCCTAGCCAATGTCCTCCTTTCCATGTTGTCTTCCTTCATATTGAAAACCTTCCATTTTTTGCAAATTGCCAGATATTTCAACACTCTGTTTGAGGTGGGGAACTTTTTTCGAGCTCTCTCTGCTTCATCAATAGCTTTATCTACAGAAATGGTTCTAAAATACCTGAAAATAGTACCCAAACACTCCAGGTCTCCAGTTTCAATAGCTTTCTCTAGTAAATCTTGCATCTGTCTTTCATTGTCTTCTCGATGCACCTCAGACCGTTTTTCTAAATAAAGAGCATGAAAAAACAAACTGTTTGGTTCCTGCTCATGTGCAGTTTTCAGCTGCTTTACAATCTCTGCCTTAAGCTGTGGCGGGCAATTATAAATTGTATATGTCTTGCTCATGGCCATGGCAAGACCTTTGTGCCATTCCTTCCTTGCAGGTTCTGCTTTTAAAGCCATCTTTAAGTAATCAATCGCCTGCCGCTTCTTGGACTTGTTGAACTTCACCAGCGTCCAGCCCTTTTCTCCACTGACTTCAGGGTGTAGAGCACATCCAGGTGGAGCAGGATGCATTTGCTGAAGCATCTTCACCTCTTCCAGGTATTTTTTGCTCTCATCCATCTTTCCCATTAGGAAGTAGACCCAAGCCAGGTTAGCCTTGTTAACCTGCAGCCGGACTCCAGCTTCTTCTGTTCCCTGCTCCTGCATCACACTTTCTGCTTTGCACAGGTACATCAGAGCCTCTGTGTTGGAGCCAAGAGCCTGTTGGATGTAGCCCAGGAGGTTATAATAGTGAATCAGCCAAGTGCATCTTTCCTGGCTCACATCATTCAAGTTACTCAGTAATATCAGGAGTTCATTTTTACTGCTTCCCAGTTCCCAGGTGAAGTGACACTCCAGCTTCTGAAGGTGCTGTTCCAGGCTGGAGATACAGAATCATTTAGAAGGGGAAAAAAGATGCTGTGTTTTTGTTTACATAAAAATATAGAATAGCAGGCATTGAACAGATAATCAATATTTTTAATAGACTACAACATTTTTACACAATCCCATATACAGTATAAAAATATGTCATGCATTTTTGCATATTTGAGTGGTAAACAACTTACTCCATAATAATGGTCAGTGGTGGTCCGGTTTGAGAGATTTTTCTTCTAGCAGTGTTGATTTGTTCTTTATGTGAGTACCTGAGAGATCATGCTATATTTATAATGGTCAAGCTCATAAAACCACTTGCTTATCTACCTGAACAAAGTCATTAAACACGTCAGCTCAGGATTCTTCTCTTGGAAATTTCTATTCCGGCTTAGGTTTCGTTACTTCAGTAAAGGGCATTTTGCCTAATCACAGTGATAAAGTTTAAAGCCTGCCTTCTTCCTCAAGCATAAACTCCTAAGGTGCAGATTTTACAGCACAACATGTCCATGATTCACTGTACTTTGTACTCTGGTCCAAAGTGATACTGATAATATTATGTGGGCAAGACCAACTGTCTTGCTGTTCTGGCTGGCTATTCAAATGTTTAAAGTAATTTGCATATTTACCATATTATATTTAAAAAATTGTAATACTTGTAACTAGGGCCTAAAATTAACACCCGCCAAGCGCCAAATGCGAGTAAAAATCGACGTTGGCGAGTACATGTAACAGTGTCAGTCGCTAGTTGGCGGGTACAACTCTTACGAAATAAAACAATGCAATGTAGTGAAAACAACAGCCAGTTTTTAAAGAGATTAGCTGTTTCTGACGTAAGCGAGTAAAATAATATTTTCCAGAGATAAGATAATTGTGGTTAGCTGTTCTGTCATAAGCGACAAGAGCGAATCAAATAATAGGATACAAACGGGCTGATAAGGTCAGAGCAGTGTGATGGCCAGCTTGTCCCTAGACACGGTTCTAATAACTTTTACCTGAGACGATTTTGCTGATTCATTTCGGAAGATTAATTTTTACCTTCTTTATTCTTCATAACCCGAAAATGTGGCGACACATACCTGGGGTTACGCCGCAGAAACAGTGCAGTGAAGTTCGAAAGGCTGCGCGTTCGGCTGTACACACACACACCGAGACACTTCAACGGACGAAAACACACACAATTGTGTAAAAATGCGCGGTTTTGGCGAGTTACCTCATAAACGTAGTCTTAAATGAGTAATAAAGTCTTAAATGACCGAAAAGAGTTTGGAGAAAATCGGATTTGTCAGATCCGCGTCATGTGCATCAGGTTTTAAAGAGACAGCGCTGATTTTAAAGTGAAACCTGCTGAAATCTGTCATTGATGTAAATCAAAGAACAAAAGAAAAAGAGAAATCATTGGACTGCTCTAGTCGCTGATTAACTTTTGTAGCCTGAATAAAGATTAATCTGTATAGTTTATGCATATACAATTTATAGTTTATGTGAAGATTGTTTTAAAATCACTTAAATTAAAAGTTATATATTTCAGAGCCTATTAAATGTAAACAAATATTGGATTTCAATTATACTGTAATGTTGAATAGCTATAATTAATAGGTCAAATTGAGGAAAAATGCATTTGATAGAGACACCAGTAGCAGGACAAATTAAAAACATTGTAAATATGTTTAGTCATTGTAGTAGCAATAACTGCCTGTTTTTGCAAAAAGAGTTTCATGGCCGGTAAATTCTATCACATCACCAGCCATTGGCAGGTGTGGCAAAAGTTAGTTTTAGGCCCTGCTTGTAACAATGCACTATATATATATATATATATATATATATATATATATATGTATATATATATATATATATATATATATATATATATATATATATATATATATATATATATATATATATATATATATGTGTGTGTGTGTGTGTTTGTGTGTATACAGTGGGGCAAAAAAGTATTTAGTCAGCCACCAATTGTGCAAGTTCTCCCACTTAAAAAGATGAGAGAGGCCTGTTATTTTCATCATATGTATACCTCAACTATGAGAGACAAAATGAGAAAAAAAAATCCAGAAAATCACATTGTAGGATTTTTTAAAGAATTAATTGGTAAATTCCTCGGTAAAATAAGTATTTGGTCACCTACAAACAAGCAAGATTTCTGGCTCTCACAGACCTGTAACTTCTTCTTTAAGAGGCTCCTCTGTCCTCCACTCGTTACCTGTATTAATGGCATCTGTTTGAACTCGTTATCAGTATAAAAGAGACCTGTCCACAACCTCAAACAGTCCAACTCCAAACTCCACCATGGCCAAGACCAAAGAGCTGTCAAAGGACACCAGAAACAAAATTGTAGACCTGCACCAGGCTGGGAAGACTGAATCTGCAATAGGTAAGCAGCTTGGTGTGAAGAAATCAACTGTGCGATCTGGGGCTCCACGCAAGATCTCACCCCGTGGGGTCAAAATGATCACAAGAACTGTGAGCAAAAATCCCAGAACCACACGGGGGGACCTAGTGAATGACCTGCAGAGAGCTGGGACCAAAGTAACAAAGGCTACCATCAGTAACACACTGCGCCGCCAGGGACTCAAATCCTGCAGTGCCAGGCGTGTCCCCTGCTTAAGCCAGTACATGTCCGGACCCGTCTGAAGTTTGCTAGAGAGCATTTGGATGATCCAGAAGAGGATTGGGAGAATGTCATATGGTCAGATGAAACCAAAATATAACTTTTTGGTAAAAACTCAACTTGTCGTGTTTGGAGGAGAAAGAATGCTGAGTTGCATCCAAAGAACACCATACCTACTGTGAAGCATGGGGGTGGAAACATCATGCTTTGGGGCTGTTTTTCTGCAAAGGGACCAGGACGACTGATCCGTGTAAACGAAAGAATGAATGGGGCCATGTATCGTGAGATTTTGAGTGAAAACCTCCTTCCATCAGCAAGGGCATTGAAGATGAAAGCGTGGCTGGGTCTTTCAGCATGACAATGATCCCAAACACACCGCCTGGGCAACGAAGGAGTGGCTTCGTAAGAAGCATTTCAAGGTCCTGGAGTGGCCTAGCCAGTCTCCAGATCTCAACCCCATCGAAAATCTTTGAGGAGTTGAAAGTCCGTGTTGCCCAGCGACAGCCCCAAAACATTACTGCTCTAGAGGAGATCTGCATGGAGGAATGGGCCAAAATACCAGCAACAGTGTGTGAAAACCTTGTGAAGACTTACAGAAAACGTTTGACCTCTGTCATTGCCAACAAAGTGTATATAACAAAGTATTGAGATGACATTTTGTTATTGACCAAATACTTATTTTCCACCATAATTTGCAAATAAATTCTTTAAAAATCCTACAATGTGATTTTCTGGATTTTTTTTTCTCATTTTGTCTCTCATAGTTGAGGTATACCTATGATGAAAATTACAGGCCTCTCTCATCTTTTTAAGTGGGAGAACTTGCACAATTGGTGGCTGACTAAATACTTTTTTGCCCCACTGTATATATATATATAAAATACAGTATTTATTCATCTTTGTTAACATTAGTTTACAGTAAAAATACAGCTGTCAATTTTAGTTCATGTTAGCTCAGTTCCATTAAATATTAACATGCAATGTTGATATTAACTAACTTTGATAAGTGAATGCTTTAAAAGTATTTTATTGTTAATGTTAACTAATGTAATTAACTAATGTTTAAAAATGCAACCTTATAAAGTGTTACCAAACATTTATACTCAGCTCCACTCTCAGTATGAGCTACTATTTACAAAGTCAAACTCTTTTAAACATTTGTTTTGTTGTATGCAGCTGGTTTTGCTGCTAGATCTCTCTATTCATCAGATTAATTGTGTTTAAAGTCAATCAAATCTTTTCCATATCAACAGAAACAGGAAATGAAGTCACAAGCAAAAAACAGATTTAATGAGTTCCATACAACAATTGATTTTATTACAGATCATGAGATGGAAAATTTCTGCATTTTCAAAGTGTCATCATCACACCTTCACACTTATTTATTCACTTTGGAAGAATAAGTGAAATAAAGAGAATATTTACTCATTATTAAGAACTCTCTTTAGAAATTGTGAAATCTCCTCACAGCGAGAGTTTATGCCATTCTCCACAGTTTGTTCAAGAATCATTATGCTTTTCTGTTTGTCCTCTGAAATGTTTTGGATTTCTGCTGCTTTCATGAGAAAGTTGATTGATTTGTCTCTGGACTGTCTGCTCTGATGTAGATGGCACGCATAACTATAGTACAGAAACTGTTGTGTATGAGGAGGGAGATCATCTTTCTCTGACAGGAGCTGCTGGTAAATCTCATTGGCTCTCTTAGTGTTGTGTGCATAACGGTGCAGTGTTGCAAGGGCTAACCATCCTCTGACACAGTCTGGGTAATCTATGACAACCTTCTCAAACATCTTTATGCATTTCTGAGACAAGATCTTCCTTTCCTGGCTGTTTTCCTTCATAGCGAACACTTTCCATTTGTATAAATTTGACAGGATTCTAAAAACTTTAGGGGAAGTGGAAAACGTTTCATGAACCCTTTGTCCCTCTTGAATCGCTCTCTCAATGGAAATGTTCTTAAAATATTGAAGAATATAACCCAAACCCTCCAAGTTTCCTGTGTTAATGGATCTCTCTACTAAACTTTGTACCTCCTCATCATTTTTTTCTGCCTGCACCTCAAACTTTTTTAGTGTATAGAGGGATTGAAGGAACAAATCATTTGGGTCCATATCTGCTGCCGTTTTCACTTTCTGTAGTATTTCATCCTCCAGCTCTGGAGTGAATTCTGACATTATATATGCCCTGCTCATGGCTACGGCAAGACCTTTGTGCCATTCCTTCCTTTCTGGTTCTGCTTTTAAAGCCATCTTAAAATAATCAATTGCCTGACGCTTCTTGGACTTGTTAAACTTCAACAGCGTCCAGCCCTTTTCTCCACTGACTTCAGGGTGTAGAGCACATCCAGGTGGAGCAGGATGCATACGCTGAAGCCTCTCCACCTCTTCTACGTATCCTTTGCTCTTATCCATCTCTCCCATAAGGAAGTAGACCCAAGCCAGGTTAGCTTTGTTGACCTGCAGCCGGACTCCAGCTTCTTCTGTTCCCTGCTCCTGCATCACACTTTCTGCTTTGTGCAGGTACTTCAACGCCTCTGTGTTGAAGCCGAGAGCTTGTTGGATGTAGCCCAGCAGGTCGTAATGGTGGATCAGTCTGATGGACGCCTGCTGCTCCCCATCTTGCATTTTCCTCCTCAACCCCTGGAGCTCATTTCGATATTGCCCCAGATCCCAGGTGAAGTGGCACTCCAGCCTCTTGAGGTTGCTTTTCAGTGGGGAACTGGAGTTACAGAGAAATTAGTCTTATGAGGACATTCACTGCTGACACAACATTTGGATCAGAGGACATTGAGAAATTAATTTGAATGTTGTACAATTAAAAGAAAAAAAAAACAATAAATCCTCAATTAAAGAGAAGTAATCTAGTGATGGTAAATAATCTTAAAAATAAAAGAATTAGGTCTAGAAATTACAGCATAAAATGATTTAAATAAAAAAAAATAAAACATAATATTTGATGGTATCATTGATTAAAATTAAAATTTCCACATTATGAGATTTTGTTCATAAATTAATAAAAAAAAAAAAAAAAACACTCACTCCATCACGATGGGCAGCAGTGATCTGGTTTGGTAGATGTGTTTCTCCAGCAGTAGTGATTTGCACTTTGTATGAGCTCTCTTATGTATTTATAAATGGCAACATTATCTCCAAAACAAGGCCATTTAACACATGGGGTCAAGTTTCTGTTTTTCGCAAGGTTTTGTTTTCATGCAATATCCATGGAACATTTCAGGGTAATTACATGCAATATATATGACTAAGGATGAAACTATTTATGACATGCATTGTTATCATTATAGCTATGTTGTATAGTTATTCTGGTGCAGCTTCACACAATCAACAGGGTTCATGGAAGGAGAAGTCAAAAGTATTTAAAAACAAAACCAGCAACACTTGTGTAGTGGAGAAATCAAACTATACAGAGAATGGAATTGAAAAAATTACTATTTATTTTGCCAACGCTTTTCAGCACACAGGCCTTCATCAGGGCTAATAAATAAATATATTTTATTTAAAAAAATACTTTTGTTATCATTATAGGACAGAAGGTTAATGAGATCTACTAAATGTATAAACACGATCGATATTAGCGTATCAGAAAGCTGAAATAACACTACAGTTGTAAAATTGGAAAATTATTTTGCACTATATGATGGACTAATTAGGAGAATTTGAATCAATTTGGTTGAGTTTGAGCCATTGTGGCTTTGCCACATTTAAAGCCTTAACCAGATAATTTTATTTTGTACAGCAGATGTCCTCAGCAAACAGGGCTGCGATTACTTGAAACATCATCTTTCATTGTTTCAAGTTAAGTGACCCAGCACTTACAACAAAGTTACAATACATTCTGAAAACCTACCTGTGATGAACAGGGTAACATTGTAAGTCATTAAAAATAATATTAAATTACAAGTAAATAAAGTCAGGGTGGAGAGAAAAATATACTGAGAGAAAAGGAAATTTGATGCTTAAATGAGACTGAATAACACTGATTGATTTATTTTGTTTATAGATCAGTCTAAAATGACCCATTTGTTGTTATCATTCTGCCAGCTGTCAGTGAACAAATCTGTGATAGTTTTATCATAAAGCTGAAAAAAAATCACTACATTTGTGAAATTGGATTTTGCACTATATGCTGGACTTGAAGGAATTTGATCGAGTTTGGACCGTTGTGGCTCTGAAAATGTCACAATTCAAAGTCTGACCACATTTTATGTTGTACAGAATTTTATTTGGTAACACTTTATAATAACTGCACGCTATTAATCATTAGTTAATCATTAGTAAATAGTCAATTCATCATTTATAAAGCATTGTTCCAACATTAATAGGCATTAGTAAGCAGTTTATAAATACAGCTATAAATGTTTTGTTCTTGAGCATATCTATAATGTTTAATAATTGTATTTTCATACTTTATTAATGATCAGTTTATAATTTCTAAATTATTACGTTATTTACAAACCAGTTATTTAGGAGTCGTCAGTGGTTCATAAGATTATTTAGAAAGTGTAAGTAAATGATTAATAAACTATTTAAATGTACATTTATGAATCTTTTTATTTAGATACATGATAATAGTTGCTCAGTGGGTTAATAAATGCTTTATTAACACATGTTCCTGCTGTAATTCATGATTAAGTCAGGTAGTTATAAAACATTTAGTAGTTGCCAGCCATCTATTTTTGTGAGCTCATCTAAAGTGAGGACTATTCATACCTCGTAAAGCATTTACAAAGGAGATTTAAAGGCTCATTTATCTTCCAAACAGACAAGTTAAACAAAACACAGAGGGATACAGAACACAGAAATATTTTTTCATGATGCAAAAAGGAAACTGTACAACTGTAAAAGAAAAATTTAAGTGTACAGTTGGACAGTTAAATTTATTTATTTTTTTCATCTTGAAATAAATATTTCTGAGTTCTGTATCCCTCTGTGTTGTTTATTTTTTTCTGTTAGGAAGATAAATGAGCCTTTAAATCTCCTTTGTAATAGATGTTCTTGATTTATACAGTAAGCATAAGGCATTTATAGCTGTATTTATAAACTGCTTACTAATGACTATTAATGTTGGAACAATGCTTTATAAAGGATGAACTGACTATTTACTAATGCTTACCTAATGATTCATAGCGTGCAGTTATTATAAAGTGTTACCTTTTATTTTATTTTGTACAGAAACAGGGCTGCAATTACTTGAAACATTTATTGTTCCAAGTGAAGCGACCCAGCACTTACAGATGGCATTGTAAACAATGATACAATTCATTCTGAAATCCTAAGCAGGATAACATCATAGTAAGAAGACTAAAATTAACATTAAACTAATAACATTAAAGTCAGGATGGAGGTATACTGAGAGAAAAGGAAATTTGACAAAAATAAGATGGAATGATTCTGATTATTTGACTTTGTTTACAGATCAGTCTAAAATTACTTATTTTTAGCTATCATGCTTCCAGCTGTAAATGACCAAATATAGCAAACAATTCATATCTAGAATTTTTGGTTTTGACTGATCAACATCTTTTAGGCAGGTTAAGAAATTCAAATTCTGCTCTTGGTATTTTCAACATATTTTCAAACTCTCTTTGCAGGTCTTCCAGCTAGTTCTATCAAATGTCAGCAGCTAATCCAGAATGTAGTTTTTAACAAGCCGAAAAGAGCGCATGCTACACCTCTGTTCATCAATTTGCACTGGCTACCAATAGCTGCTCACATACATTTCAAGACATTGATGTTTGCCTACAAAATGACCATTGGCTCTGTACCCATTTACCTAAATTCACTAGCCTACTTCAAACTTATGTGCCCTCCAGAAACTGGCATTTTGCAAGTGAATGGCGCATTGTAGTGCAATCCCAAGGAGGCACAAAATCATTTTAACGGACTTTCACCTTAACTGTTCTCTGCTGGTGGAATGACCTGCCCAACTCAATCCGAGCAGCTTCAAGAAACGGCTAAAGACACATCTCTTCCATCTACACTTGATCCTCTAATACCAGAACTCTCCATTCTATCGACTTGTTTTCTTTGTGTGTGCGTATAGGGTTATTTATATTTTTATATATATATATATATATATAAAAAAACTTAACACAAAAATCATTCAGTCTATGGCAGAGCTTTAGGTTGTTTCTCAACAATTTTCTGGATCTCATCTGCTGTTCTTCTTTCCTTCATGTGACGAAGAGTTTTGATGAGAGCTGGGTAGGCTCCATGTAAACCTTGTCTCTGGGACCAAGCTCGCAGAAGTGCGAAGGTCTGTTCCTTTACATCATTACGGTGATTAAGCTCATGTTCCTCAATATCAGTTATACTCATGTCACTGCGCTGGGCAACACGTTTCATCATTTTCCAGCCCAGAATATCAACAATTTCTGATAGGTGAGGATTCAGGTCTATATCTACACAGAAAAGGAAGATAGCACTGATATAAGCTTCTTATCCTGCTATTATTTAAGCACTGGTCTAATGTCCGTATTTTCTCCAGACACTTTCTATCAATAGGGCACAAAATAAGGCATGCATTTATTTTATTTTAAATTGTAGTTCATTTACCAACAAAAAACAGTGCAAAGAGGTGCTAATATTACATATGACATTGTTGGTAATTAGTGAATGAACTGAACATGAATTCAACAAATATTTGACGCAAATAAAAAAAAAAACATTTTAAGGGAGGATACCAACATTTGATTTATTTAAAAAATACTAATATATCAAATATTTCTTACAAGCAAACATACCTTTCAGGGGAAGGTCTTCCTGTATGGGAAAAAGCAAGACAATCCTTAAGTCAAAAGTTTTACAATGCAAAAAAAAAATATTAACATGCAGTTCCACTGTAACACCACAAGGGTGCAATGAAAGCTTAGAACAAGAGAAATTACCTCAGGATTCCCTCCGTTCTTTCTGTCCTTAAAACAAAACTTTTGTTTTCTCCATAGATAATACACCACCACACCAGCCACAAGTATGACTGACACCAAAACAGCTGCAATGATCCCTGAAATAAGCAATCATATTAGTCCACTACCATTACCCGTAGTGTGCTTTGTTTATACTGCACAGGCTTTAGACAACTTTTCTTTCAGTTATTGCTTATTCTGTGTTTGTACACAGAAGTGCTACACAGGCATTTTGACATGTACTGAAATCAGTGATAAAGCAGCCCTTGTGGATAAACGTACCAGCAGGCCCTTTGGGATCATGGCACACAGTGTTGGTGGTTTTTGTGCATGGTTGTTTCACTCCATGTTGCTCACACCTGTTGGGTAAACAATAGGTAAGCAGACAGAAGACGGAATAATACACTGAAAGCCAATATATTACATACTGCATTATAATCACAAATCAGTAGTCTATTTCGTATCCATTTATTTATTTATTTGGTAGGTATCCATGTAATATGATGGATAATGAGTTACCATAAAAATACTGAAACAAACTATTTTGAAATAACAGTTAGCAAACCTGTTTTAAGGGAAATGCTTTGGTCACAAATACTCCATGGAAAAAAAATCTAATATTTAGACCAACTCTAGCAGGGTTATAGTTATTTATTGTTATGTAAAGCAAAAGCATTGCTGTTGTTTCTATTTTGTCTTTTTATCAGAGAGAGAGAGAGAGAGACAAAAAAAAAAACAACTAAAGATAATTTATTTCAAGATCATCTGAAAATCCCCCCCCCCAAACTGAGCCTGCCTTCTGCATAGATTTTATTTGGTTTGAATGGGAGCAACATTAGACGTGCATGCACACAGCTTTTTACAGTAATCTTCATTATAACTTCATAAGCACACAGACATCTGTCATTCTTTCCAGAGAGAAAAGGGCCTTTGACTGACTACATACGTGTCACAGGGATAACACGCCTTGCACAGGTCACCCTTGTCACAGTAATGATTCTCCTTGCACGTGCAGACAGTGTTGTGAAATGATGAACATCTCACCATCGTCTCCATGTTTGCTATTGGAAGGAGAGAATGCAAAAATTGACTTTTAAAAATTAGTTTTGCCTATGCTTCCAATTTAAAACAGTTAAGAATAGAAAATGATTATACATAAAATACAGTGCAATCAGTTCGAACGCAGCACAGTGCTCATTCAACAAATCCACAGCTAAACAGACAAGTTTTGAGTCTAGATTTAAATGTGGCTAATGTTTTAGCACATCTGACCTCTTTTGGAAGCTGGTTCCAACTGCGGGCGGCATAATAGTTAAAAGTGGACTCTCCTTGTTTTGTGTAAACCCTTGGTAATTCTAACTGACTCGATCCTAATGATCTGTTAGGTTTATATTCAGTGAGCATATCTGCAATGCATTTAGGTCCTAGGCCATTGAGTGATTTATAAACGAGTAAAAGTACGGTACTTTAAAGTCAATCCTAAATGTAACTGGAAGCCAGTGTAAGGAGCTGAGGACTGGTGTGATATGCTCAGATTTTCTGGTTCTAGTCAGAATCCTGGCAGCAGCGTTCTGGATGAGGAGATCATTACAATAATCCACCCTGCTTGGTGGCATGAACAAGTTTCTCCAAGTCTGGAATGGAAACAAAACATCTAATTCTTCCAATGTTTTTGAGATTATAGTATGCTGATTTAGTTACTGCTTTGACATGACTACTAAAACTAAGGTCTGTCTCCAGAATCACCCAAAGATGACCCCCAGAGTCAAGGTATGCATTCACATTGAGAACTTCATCTTTGTTTCCAAATGCAATGACTTCAGTTTTCTCCTTGTTTAACTGAAGAAAGTTCTGGCACATCCAACGGTTTATTTCATCAATGCATTGGCAGAGAGAGTCAATGGGGCTATAGTCATTTGGAGATAAGCCTAGGTAAATCTGGGTATCATCAGCATAGCTGTGATAGGCAATTTGGTTCTCTCTCATTATTTGACTTAGTGGGAGCATATACATCCAGTGGTGCAAGAATTGAGCCTTGTGGGATTCCGCATGTCATGGACATCCACTTAAACTTATACTCTCCTATACTCACATAATAACCTCTCCCTTCTAAATATGACCTGAACCATTTGAGTACCATCCTAGAAAGTTTTCCAGTCTAGAAAGTTTCCCAGTCTCTCTAGAAGTATGTTATGATCGACAGTGTCAATTTGTAATACAATTAATTGTAGAATAACCAATTAATAGTTTCCCGCATTTTATATTGTTGTTCGACAATGTTTTTTTGCTTTCCCCCGAAATGCAACAAGTTTTCGGATGGAAGAAGCTCGTTTTATCGCTTTCCTACTGACACGGAGACTCTGGGTTCGGACCATAAGGTAAGCTCGTATGATTATTTCATGTAAACACCACATTTACCGGTTTTACGTGGTTAAAGTGAAACTTTAATGATGTATAGTGCTTAAAGCCACATTAAAATGAAATGTTTGCGGCCACATGAAGCTGTTAGAAAGCATATAGATTGAGGATTTCCTAGAAGCAAGGATAAAATAACATTTTGTGTACCCACCCTAACAAAATTATAGCTGAAATGTGGTACTTTATTCACAAAAATAAGTTTAATTTTACCATATCCCAAAACTCGCTAACTCTGCTGTTATTGAAATGCACTAGAATTTAATTGAATAGTACGTGGGGATACATTTTTAATTATAATATTCATATTAATCAAGAATTTATTGACTTTTAATCACCTTATTTCGAAATGTACAGAAATACGTGCTTTCAAATGTCCTTTAGTTATGATTATTTCATTTATTCACTATACTATTTATTACTAATGTCTCATTTCAGTTTTAGTTTGGCTCTAATTCTGTATTTATTCCAGTTTATATGAAAAGGTTCGTGTAGCGTGGATTAAAATTCATATACAGAGTAAATCCTTTTCACTGAACATGTTAAAAATAAGTTTGAGAAAGTTGTCAGGAGCGTGCTGGTGATGACGTTGAAGGTGAGTGATCGTGGTGGTGTAGTTCGTTTATAGCCTAAGTTTAGCTTTTAAGTTCTGGCGCTTTTATTTAGGCTTCAAAATTCATCAAAGTTATATTATATTGTGAAGATTATCTTGAAAACGTGTAAGTTTCATGAACTGTGATTGAACACAGAGCTTATTTTTTTGCGATAATCCAAAAGACTATGGAAAAATCCTATTGGCTTTTTGTCAAGGGAACCAGCGCGATGCTAACAGCCGATACGCCTACAAAGTGACGTCATTGTTCCCCCACTCTATTGCGGTCGAATCTGTCTGATCTCTGCATAACTAGAAGATGTGCCAATCGTCTTTCTGATATTACTGATCTTCTTAGAAAAGGAGGAAGCAAACTCAATGCATTTGCTGTCGGAAAGCATTTCACTGGGAATCTGACTTGGGGGGTTTGTCAGTCTCTCAACAGTAGCAAAAAGAGTGCGAGTGTTGTTTAAGTTACTGTTTATAAGGTTTAAGAAGAAGGTCTGTCTAGCTGTGGCTACTTCCACATTGAAAGCATTAAGGCTGTCTTTATAGATGCTATAGTGAATTTCGAGTTTTGTCTTCCGCCACATCCGCTCAGATTTTCTGCATTGTCTTTTCGTTCTCTGAACTGCTGTTGATTTTCTCCATGGTGATTTTTGTCTGCCATTCTTCTTGCAGACCCTTGTCGGAGCAATATCATCAATAACATTCTTAACTTTTGAGTTAAAGGAATCAAGGAGAAGATCAACACAGTCTGCAGAAATGCTTGGTGTTAAAGATATAGCCTCCATAAATAGTACACTATTGTTTTCGTTAATGCATCGCTTTCAATATATCAAAAAAAAAAGTGATCAGATAGTGCTACATCCTTAATAACAATGGATGAAATGTTTAGACCTCTACTGATGAGTAAATCTAGAGTGTGTCCATGACTGTGTGTGGGTCCATGCACATGCTGGATCAGGTCAAAAGTGTTTAAAACCGTTATAATTTCTTTTGTAGTTTTGATTTCTGCATTATCTATGTGAATATTAAAATCCCCTGCAATAGCAAAACAGTCAAACTCTGAGGAAATCATTGATAACAGTTCTGTGAACTCTTCAACAAAGGCTGGAGAGTATTTTGGAGGCCTGTAAATAATGATAAACAGAATGCATGGAGCACCTTTCAGCACAATACCTAGATATTCAAAAGACAAGTACTGACCAAATGACACTTGTTTGCATTGATAGACATCTTTAAATAGAGCAGCTACACCTCCACCTCTCTTAACAGTCCTGCAGACACTTGTAAAATTAAAGTTAAGAGGGGCTGTTTCATTGAGGACTGTTGCACTGCAGCTGACTTCTAGCCATGTTTCATTTAGAAACATAAAATCCAGGTTGTTAAAATAAATAAATAAATAATTTATTTTTTAGTGAGCGAGTCTATAAGATAGTATAACAAAAACAAAACAAAAAAACATTGATTTGCAGAAAATCACAATTTAACTGACAAAACTAACAAGGTTCAGATGTTAAGACCTACTATTGGAATCGCAGATTTGACAAGGCTGGCAATTGTGATCGTTGGTCGGGTGATCCATATAGGTGCTATCCTCACACCTCTCACAATGGGTTTCATTTTTGTCTGTGCAGTCATTTGTGACCCGGTAACCTATAACACACAAATACACACATATACCCTCCAGAGCATCCTTTGGTTTCTTCTAAATTAAGATAATTATTGTTGTCTGAAATACTTGATCCTTTTTTGTCACTGAGCATTGAAAAATCTACTGGGTGCCCAACGTTTCTCCGTTTACCCAACACACTGATGAAACGTTACATTCGTGTCTCATATCACTCTGCAGGAATATACAATTTTGAAAAACAAAAATCATGTAGAATAATGTGAAAGAAGCTAAAACACTTCTGTACCAAAATATATTAGGCTATCTAAGTGATCCATAGAAATAACTCGGATTGCAATTACATTAAGTTCATCTGGTTCTAAACCAATAGCCTATTATTTATTTATTTAGGCCTATTTGTTAGGTAGCACGTAATAAGAGGGATCTCCAACCAGAAAAATAAAGCCTGAAAGTAAACCTACCCAAACCCTAACGTTACACTTTTTATGTGAAATAAGAAACGAAGTCCACCTCGCTAACAATACATACTGTGTATGTGTGTATATATTAGATCTTACCTGTCTGACAAAAGCAGCAAATTTTTCCTTCATGCTGGTAAGTCCCTTCCTCACAGGCGCCGCGTCTCGTGCCTTCTTTCAGTCCTGCAGTTAACAGCTGAAACACGGAAAACTGAACTTAACAGATAAAATATGAAATTAAAGTTATGCTTTCTTGTTGCAATTCTGTGAAGCATGCTTTCTCAACCGCAAGATAGGTAAACCGACCATAAACCGCGTCAGAATGTTAAGCGACAAAATGAAATCGAAAGTGAAACGTCTATTTACAAGAAATGTTTAGTAGCCTATGTTTATACCATTTTACACTAAATTGTTTTGAATTCTTTTTAAAATAGCAATCAACAAATATAGTACAATTCCATACATTTCTGTATTCCTGTAGTGATTGTTGTCGATGTAGGCGTTTTCGATATTATATACAGTGTACAGTATTATATACAGTATAACAACAAGGTTTTACTTACCACACAGCACAGAAATACGACGAGATTGTAGGCATACATGTCTGAAGAGTAACAGGTACAAAGACAAGGTTTAGTAGTGATAAGTCCCCAAAACCACCTCGTTAGATTTTCAACAACATTTGGAAGGAAACGGAAGTAAGTTAGGTTGTTAGCTACTTTTGAACCGAATCTTATCAACCGGTCAAACCAAAACCGGTCAATTTTGGTCCAAGCTGTTCTTGAGACAGTAACAGTTCACATACTCATTGAACGGAGTATATAATAGTTGGTTTTAATAAGTAGTATTTATTGTATAGACCTCAAGGAGCGCGTGATTGGCTAAATACGGTATTATGTAGATGAATCAAACGAACCGGTTCACTGAAAACAAACTGTTCAAAAAATACAAAAAGGGCGGACTTTCCCTCGGTGCTACTTCTTAAAGGGATAAGTCACCCAAAAATGAAAATTCTGTCATCAAGTAATTCCAAACCTGTATGAATGTCTTTGTTCTCAAAGGAAGATATTCTGAAGAATGTGGGAAACAGAGCAGTTCTGGGGCACCATTGACTTCCATAGTATTTTTTTTTTCTTACTATGGAAGTCAATGGTGCCCCAAAACAGCCTGGTTACAAACTTTATTCAAAATATCTTCCTTTGTGTTCGGCAGAACAAAGAAATTCATACAGGTTTGGAACTACTTGAGGGTGAGTAAATGACGACAGAATTTTCATTTTTAGGTGAACTATCCCTTTAACACAGCTGTGGTAGTCTAGGGAAATTTATAAAAGGAACCCCTGTGATTGAGCTGTATTAAAATTTTAAAATTTCAAGCAGCATCTGACATGAAAATATGCCATCTTTTCTTAGCCTATTGTTTTTACATCGCGAACGCCAGCAGGGATAATGCTCCGAATGATTGTGAATTAAACATCTCCGATGAAGTTCATTGCAATGGATTTTATCGACTTACAAGAAAGGGAAGGAAAAGGATTTAATTGCGAACAGTTATTGATTTGATGTGATACGCAGTCACGGCATTTGAGTCCTCACGTATAGAAGTGTGCAGCCCCAGACTGATAGCAGTCACTGAGTGAATGATCTGCATTATAAAAAGAAAAGAAAAAAACTTTACGATTAATTATTGTTGCCAAGTTATCTAATCGTTGCTTGCTTACAGTGCTTTGTTATATGGAGCAGTTTGTTAGATCGCGATCTAATTTGTTTGTCTAATGAAGTGCCCACAGATGTATAAAAGTACACAAGTCACACCGTAATTTAAACGCGGCAGACTTTAATGGACAGTAAAACAAAGGCAGAATACTGTATAACTCCAGGCTGGCACAGTATTGACGAACGAATGCAAACAAATGCAGAGAACCGTAACTTAATTTGAGCGTTCAAAAACTAAATCAAAGAGCGGTAACTGATCTGATCCACCTTTTTCTTGTCGTAAAAATAGGCGTGGCCATTTGTAAATTCTATGGGTCTAGCTTCCGGTCTCATCCGCCTCCAGCTATTTTTAGCTGTACAAAACAGTTAATTTTGCTGCTTGATATTGAAAATTTGAGTGTCTTACGATATTATTTTAATGTATTATTTTAATTATGAACACACTGGTAGTGTAAACAGTTTTACCGTTTACTGCACGTTGTTATTCTTCTCGTTATTTATCTATAACCAGTGTTTGGGGTAACGCAATACAAGTAACGCGAGTTAAGTAATCAGATTACTTTTTTTCAAGTAACGCATTACTTTTTCAACTTACAATTTCAAAAAAAGTGACGCCAGTTACTTTGTTTTCCCATTTATTGACTGACAAGTCTCCTGTCCCAATGTTGAGAGAAATTGGAAGCACAGAGGCATTGTATGTGAACATGATGCTACTGAAGTTCTAGACTAAATGTGAACGTGCATTACTTCATCTCACTGACAAAAAAAACAGATTCAGTATTCATCAAAATGAATTAAAACAGTGAAATGCAAACTCAGAATATGACCTGCAATAATTAAATATGTTAAATAACACAAACGTATCTAATCTCATTTTATTAACCAATGTCTTTGCTGCTGACCTTTGATGATCCAGTTCAACCTAATAAGCAAAAATGACATTAGATAAACTAACAATTGTGCTTCATTGTTTTTTTTTAGAGTTGAAGAGTTTTGAACCTTCTTCTCCTGCATTCTGTACAGACGTTAATTTACTTTTCCTTCAGTTTATTTCCTTCGGTTTATTCATTACGGTGTGAAAGGGCTTTTACATTTGCTACAAATAAATATAGAACTTTTTATATTAAAAACAAACAATCAAGCCCTGCTCATATTTAAAAAGTAATGGGAAAGTAACGCAAAAGTAACGTAACACATTACTTTCCATAAAAAGTAACTAAGTAACGTAATTAGTTCCTTTCGCGTCGTGCCTAACAACGCCCCTTAGCTGTTATAAATTCACTGTAAACCATGGCTTGTTGGGGCTTATTGTTTTAATTGACATCTGCAGGTTAAACACAAGCAGTTTTAGTGAACATTATCTTGCCTTCAATACTATAATTATACTTAAGTATAATCTGAGGTTGTGTGGCTTTCTCTAAAACAATCCACCTGCCTTTAAACCTGTATGGCAGACGAAATTTTGGGTACCTGGTAGCTACCAACCTTTTTTGGTCGTTCTATGCAGAAACTGCACACGAGTGAGTGCACACTCTCTGTTTGGGTGTTACCACAATGTTGCATCATATTTTTTTTTCTGAAACACACAGGAAGGTGACATTTATTGGGTACGGGGCTTGGCGGGCCAGATGGCCATTTCAGATCAACCCTTTCATACCTGAACAACGAAAATAAGTTTCTTAGTATCCAGGAAGTCTGATTTTGAGACGCTGTGTGCTGATGTTCTTACGTAACACTGCGGTCACACACATTCTTTCATAGACTGACCTAGTTTCTGTGATTTTCTTATTGGTTGAGCTCCTGCTGTGAATTATGGGATGTTTTACTTCTGCTTTATTACTGGCAGATGGCACCAGAGGACAATATACACACACTTCTCACTGATAAATATCACTGAGGCTCATACCCTACATGAACATATGAAAATTACTACATTTAAAGTATGGTGTACACAGTTTTTGGTTCTGTGGTTCCATTAAGAACTTTTTTTTTTTTCATAACGAAAAAAAAAAAAAAAAAAAAAATTAGATTAGATTTTAGATTAAAAAAAAAAGGATTATTTCAGGAACTGTTGACTTTAAGGTATAACACAAATTCTGGAAATGTTGGGACATTTTTTAAATTCGAATAAAATGAAAACAAACCTTTTATAGCTAATCATGTTACAGACCTGATGTCAATTAACTTAATTAGTTGCTAGATGTTCTCCCAGCTGAATCTTTTCAAAATTTCTTTTTGCCCTTTGTTGCCCCAGTGCCAACTTTTTTGAGACCTGTAACAGGCATCAAATTTGAAATAAGCTCATTTAGTGGATAAAAGTGTAAAATTTCTCAGTTTAAACATTTAGGTTCTCTATATTCTATTGTGAATAAAATATTGGCTCATGTGATTTGAAAGTCTTTTAGTTTTCATTTTATTCAAATTTTAAAAAACGTTCCAACATTTCCGGAATTCGGGTTGTACTTACATTTACATTTACATTTATGCATTTAGCAGACGCTTTTATCCAAAGCGACTTACATTGCATTCAAGTTACAGTTTTTTTTTTACATTTTTATCAGCTCTTGCTTTCCCTGGGAATCGAACCCATGATCTTAGCGTTGCTAGCGCCATGCTCTACTATTTGAGCTACAGGAAACCAAATGGTTCTTATATTGCAACAGTAATAAAAAAATAAAATAAAAAAAAACCTTTGGAACCGTAGTGCAAAAGAGAATTATTTTGATTAAAGCACTAGTATCACATCAACACACCTTTCTCTTACACAATACCAATCTAGCACTTCTGTAGGCTATAAAACTGACACATTCATTGATTTCACACCCCTTTACTCATGTGACAACACAGTGACATGGAAACCACAAAACCTTAAGTCTTGACTTTCGAGTCTTTCTGTCACGTTTCTTCTGTCATTGCCAGCTGTAGGAGTGGAGAACTGTCAGGTGAAGCTTTTTCCTACGTGACAAGCATTGCTAGAGAAAACTGAAAAAAATTGAGGTCTAGTATTTACATTAGAAATCTTATCTTAATTTGCAGCTTTATTGGTCCTGTGATTTGTTGTTTAATGACAACCTGTTTCCTATGCAGCCATAATAACTCAATAAATTCCTGTTTTTATGCTTTGTGTGTCTTCATGATCAGTTCTCTAGCTATTGGCTCCTATAGATGTTTTTGTGGCCTTAAAAACCTATAAGCTGGGAACAACTGCACATTCACACGTTATCTTTATCCCTGTGTGTGTTTGCCGTTGGGTATTAGCTCGTGTGTGCGTTTATATCATGACATGTTAATGTGTCACATCAACAAAGACTGAGAAGGTTTCTGAGGTTTTCATAATCTGGGGTCGACTCGAAGCCATTTCAGACCTCTTTATGATCGCCTTTGTGCACATATGAGATGTGTGACAGTAAGCCGGGTTCATGGAGAGGACACACTCTTCGGCGCTGATATGAGAAGTGTTGGTGTCTGTTATCTGAGCCCCATATTAATTTGGCTGTGACGGATGTTAGCCTGGTCTAGCGTGGCCGATCGTCTCTGGGGAAAACACGCCATAATCCTCTAATCCTTTCCCCTTGGGATTCTGTCTAATCAAGCGCTCTTTAAAATGAAAGAGCGCACACACTCTGAATACTAACGCCCATACATTGCAAATTTTTGTCACTCTATATCTGCCGCAGCTCTTCTGTAAGTACAGTGCTGAGCTTTTCCTTCAGAGACTTTGAGACATCAGTTCAGCGTCTGCATTTATACAGGTAACCTACTGGATTTAATCATAGAAACTTGAATGGGTGGTGTTTATTTGTTGATAAGTGTGTGCTGTCCACAAACATAAAACCATAATGTTTGAGCATGACAGACCTTAAAGGATTATTTCTGGTTCAACACAAGTTAAGCTCAATTGACAGCACTTATGGCGTAATGTTGATTTCCACTAAAACTAATTTCAACTTGTCTATCCTTTTCTTTATAAGGCAAAAATCAGAGTTAATTACAGTGAGGTACTCGCAAGTGAAAGTGAATGAGGCCAGTATATAAATGTTGAAATATTAAATGTTTGAATAGTATAGGCAAGAATAAACAACATCAGTGTTGAAAGTTGTGGTAATAAGGAAGTAGCGATATCTTTTCTCTCGTATTGTAACATGCAAATGATTACGGAAAGATTATGGAAAAATAAAAATAAAAAACTGGGGGGGAAAATTCTCACCAAAGAGAAATGTGTTTTCACCAGATCATCAAGTTATGACGTTCCAATTAAAAACTATGGAATATTTAAAAATAATAATAAGTAAATAAATGGATAAATCACTCATAAGATCATTAAGATGCTTTTACAAAAAGGGCTCATCATTAACTTAATGTGAATTTTAAAGCTCAAATAATGCATAAAGTTCTAACAGAATTATTCAAGTGCCATCTCATTTCTGCTTTTGAATCTTTGAACATTGGCCTAATTTACTTACATTAAAAGTGCTTCACTGTAACCTCAATATTTGTTTGGTAATAAACATTACGCCACAAATGCTGTTAATTGGGCTACATTTATTAAATACACTACAGAATTTTCCTTTAGGTCAACAGAAGTAATTAGTTTAATTCTGAAACTAGCCTACATTTTATGATTTTATCTCAGACCACAGCTATATTTACTAAAAAGAAGAAAAAAAAAAATAATAATAATCTATATTATATATATACAGTATATATATACAGTATATATATATATATATATATATATATATATATATATATATATATATATATATATATATATATATATATATATATATATATATATATATATATACACACACACATACAGGTGCTGGTCATATAATTAGTATATCATCAAAAGTTGATTTATTTCACTAATTCCATTCAAAAGTGAAACTTGTATATTATATTCATTCATTACACACAGACTGATATATTTCAAATGTTTATTTCTTTTAATTTTGATGATTAGAGCTTACAGCTCATGAAAGTCAAAAATCAGTATCTCAAAATATTAGAATATTACTTAAGACCAATACAAAGAAAGGATTTTTAGAAATCTTGGCCAACTGAAAAGTATGAACATGAAAAGTATGAGCATGTACAGCACTCGATACTTAGTTGGGGCTCCTTTTGCCTGAATTACTGCAGCAATGCGGCGTGGCATGGAGTCGATCAGTCTGTGGCACTGCTCAGGTATTATGAGAGCCCAGGTTGCTCTGATAGTGGTCTTCAGCTCTTCTGCATTGTTGAGTCTGGTGTCTCTCATCTTCCTCTTGACAATACCCCATAGATTCTCTATGGGGTTCAGGTCAGGCGAGTTTGCTGGCCAATCAAGCACAGTAACACTATGGTCACTGAACCAGCTTTTGGTACCTTTGGCAGTGTGGGCAGGTGCCAAGTCCTGCTGGAAAATGAAATCAGCATCTCCATAAAGCTTGTCAACAGAAGGAAGCATGAAGTGCTCTAAAATTTCCTGGTAGATGGCTGCGTTGACTGTGGACATCAGAAAACACAGTGGACCAACACCAGCAGATGACATGGCAGCCCAAATCATCACTGACTGTGGAAACTTCACACTGGACTTCAAGCAACATGGATTCTGTGCCTCTCCTCTTTTCCTCCAGACTCTGGGACCTTGATTTCCAAATGAAATGTAAAATTTACTGTCATCTGAAAAGAGGACTTTGGACCACTGAGCAACAGTCCAGTTCTTTTTCTCCACAGCCCAGGTAAGATGCTTCTGACGTTGTGTCTGGTTCAGAAGTGGCTTGGTAGCCCTTTTCCTGAAGACGTCTGAGCGTGGTGACTCTTGATGCACTGACTCCAGCTTCAGTTCTCTCCTTGTGAAGCTCTCACAAGTGTTTGAATCGGCTTTGCTTGACTGTATTCTCAAGCTTGCGGTCATTCCTGTTGCTTGTGCACCTTTTCCTACCCAAATTCTTCCTTCCAGTCAACTTTGCATTTAATATGCTTTGATACAGCACTCTGTAAACAGCCACACCTTTCAGTAATGACCTTCTGTGACTTACCCTCTTTGTGGAGGGCGTCAATGTTCGTCTTCTGGATCATTGCCAAGTCAGCAGTATTCCCCATTATTGTGGTTTCAAAGAACAAGAGATACCCAGAATTTATACTGTAGGGATGGTCATTTATTCAAACTCAAATGTAAATATTCTAATATTTTGAGATACTGATTTTTGACTTTCATGAGCTGTAAGCTCTAATCATCAAAATTAAAAGAAATAAACATTTGAAATATATCAGTCTGTGTGTAATGAATGAATATAATATACAAGTTTCACTTTTTGAATGGAATTAGTGAAATAAATAAACTTTTTGATGATATTCTAATTATATGACCAGCACCTGTATATATATATTGCAGCCCCCATACTTCTCTCAGGGCTGTTTATCTCTTTTTAAGAAATGCAGAACCTGCCACCCAGGCCAGTTAATCCTCACTTCCTGTTTCATTCTGGGTCTAATCCAAACATAGCACAGCTGTGCTCTAACAGCAAGTTTTTGCCAGATTAGTTTCATACTGTCCAACAGTGTAGATGAAGGGTTGCCAGGTTGAGCAAATACTTCCCAAACAGAGAAAGAAAACGAGAAAAACGTGGACATGCTAATGCTGCAATTAGATGAAATACTGAATAACTTAATTGAGTCAACGCTAAGGGATTTCCAAACTCTAATCAAATCGCACTGCTGTATAAAGCTGCTCTTAAAATCCCCAAAACTGTGTATAAGAGGGCATAGTGGTTGCCAGATTGTCGTGGCATTGCATCAGCGACAAGTTCTAAGATGTAAACTGGAGGCGCAGCCGTTCTTGGTGACTGAACCTCTTCCTGATGAAAGAAGCTGTGCTTGCCGACAGAGGAGGGCAATCACCTCATTGGTCATTCAGGGCTGGTTTCTATGACTCCCCGTTGGGCAACCAATTACAGTGGAGCGGAACAGTTCCCGTCTCCATCATTAGCTGGTGTGAGTCTAGTTTGATGTTTTTATTAACATCGGAAGAGATATAACAGGATGACATGAACAGACAAAAGGGGGGTAAAACTGACTGAGAGGCAAATCAAAAGCAATGGGGAAGACAGAGCGATGAGAAGGACGGATTATATAGCCATGTCCTCTCCTCTTTGTTATGAGATTAATATTTTCCTCCATGTCTATGCGCTCTAATCTAATGACCGCAGAAAGCTACAGATATGCAGAGACAGCATTACGACGGACAATTATATGGATAGACTACTCCGATTACTGATTCCCACAGTAACTATCAAGATTTTTTATCATCGTAATTATAAGAATTTTCACTACTTACTAAGCACTAAGCCCTAAATAGCTGCCTGAACCAACATCTGCTTCAGACTACTGAAGTGCGGTGCCTAAACCCATCAGATGGATTTGCATCATTTATGTCTAAAAATATCCTCATCAACCTAGAAATCCAATAGAACCCCCCCAATTTCATATATGTATACATGTGCTCTGCATTTAACCCATCCAAGTGCGCACACACACAGTAGTGGACACACATACACCATGAGAAGTTGGGGGTCCGGTGCCTTGCTCAAGGGTCTCACCTCAGTCTTGGTATTGAGGTGGAGAGAGCACTGGACATTCACTCCCCCCACCTACAATCCCTGCCGGACCTGAGACTCAAACCCGCGACCTTCGGGTTACAAGTCTGACTCTCTATCCATTAGGCCACGACTGCCCCATGACATACTTGTAATAGTAATAATATAGTGAAATGCATTCTACATTCCCAACTTAAAGTTTAACAGCACAAATAGGAAGCCAGGAGAGAGCAAGCATCCAGCAATGACCTTGTTTGAAAAGGAAGCTTTGATTTAAGAAAAGACTCAAAAAGATGAAGCCCTCATAAAATGACAAATAAATACTTAAGGAAAAAGAGAGAGGAAAGAAAAGGATCATTGTTTAAAATTCTGCCCAATTCCTCAAAAGCAAAAATATTTCATGTTAACTAACAAATGGGCAATATTAAAAATCTATATTTAATACAGTTCAAATATTTGGGGTCAGTAATTATTATTATTTTTTTTTTAAGAAATTAACACTTTTATTCAACAAGGATGCATTAAATTGATCAAAAGTGACAGCAAAGACTTCTACATTGCTACAAAATCACATTTCAAATAAATGCTGTTCTTTTGAACTTTGTTCATCAAAAAAAATCTAGAAAAAATCAATTTACATAATATTAAGCAACACAACTGTTTTCAACATGATCATAAAAATGTTAGAATGATTTCTGAAGGATCATGTGACATGGAAGACTGGAATAATGCCTGCAGAAAATTCAGCTTTGCCATGACAGCATCAAACTACTATATTAAAATATATTAACATAGAAAATAGTTACTTTAAACAGTAATATTTCACAGTATTTCTGTTTTACTGTATTTTTGATCAAATAAACGCAGCCTTGGTGAGAGTAATGTTCAAAAACATCTTACCAACCCCAAATTATAGTGCACTTTTTTTAATCACTGGGGGAAAAAAAACTAATTTTAAAATCGGCAATTTAGGCATAACATTATAATGTACAATATGAAAAATGTAATCTTCAGCAAATAAAATTAACATCTAAGTATTGTTAGCTTTTTAAGGCTCAACTTGTCAGATAAAGGCTCAGTTAACAGTGTAAAATAAGGGAAGTGAGCATTAACTAAATATAACACTGATAAATTAAAATATATTGGCCAATGTGGTGTCTATACTGTATGCATGTATGTGTTTGTATATGCATGTGTGTATATATACACACACACACACACACACACAGTGGGTACGGAAAGTATTCAGACCCCTTTAAATTTTTCACTCTGTTATATTGCAGCCATTTGCTAAAATCATTTAAGTTCATTTTTTTCCCCCTCAATGTACACACAGCACCCCATATTGACAGAAAAACACAGAATTGACATTTTTGCAGATTTATTAAAAAAGAAAAACTGAAATATCACATGGGCCTAAGTATTCAGACCCTTTGCTGTGACACTCATATATTTAACTCCGGTGCCGTCCATTTCTTCTGATCATTCTTGAGATGGTTCTACACCTTCATTTGAGTCCAGCTGTGTTTGATTATACTGATTGGACTTGATTAGGAAAGCCACACACCTGTCTATATAAGACCTTACAGCTCACAGTGCATGTCAGAGCAAATGAGAATCATGAGGTCAAAGGAACTGCCTGAAGAGCTCAGAGACAGAATTGTGGCAAGGCACAGATCTGGCCAAAGTTACAAAAACATTTCTGCTGCACTTAAGGTTCCTAAGAGCACAGTGGCCTCCATAATCCTTAAATGGAAGACGTTTGGGACGACCAGAACCCTTACTAGAGCTGGTCGTCCGGCCAAACTGAGCTATCGGGGGAGAAGAGCCTTGGTGAGAGAGGTAAAGAACAACCCAAAGATCACTGTGGCTGAGCTCCAGAGATGCAGTCGGGAGATGGGAGAAAGTTGTAGAAAGTCAACCATCACTGCAGCCCTCCACCAGTCGGGGCTTTATGGTAGAGTGGCCCGACGGAAGCCTCTCCTCAGTGCAAGACACATGAAAGCCCGCATGGGTTTGCTAAAAAACACCTGAATAAGATTCTCTGGTCTGATGAGACCAAGATAGAACTTTTTGGCCTTAATTCTAAGGTATGTGTGGAGAAAACCAGGCACTGCTCATCACCGGTCCAATACAGTCCCAACAGTGAAGCATGGTGGTGGCAGCATCATGCTGTGGGGGTGTTTTTCAGCTGCAGGGACAGGACGACTGGTTGCAATCGAGGGAAAGATGAATGCGGCCAAGTACAGGGATATCCTGGACAAAAACCTTCTCCAGAGTGCTCAGGACCTCAGACTGGGCCGAAGGTTTACCTTCCAACAAGACAATGACCCTAAGCACACAGCTAAAATAACGAAGGAGTGGCTTCACAACAACTCCGTGACTGTTCTTGAATGGCCCAGCCAGAGCCCTGACTTAAACCCAATTGAGCATCTCTGGAGAGACCTAAAATGGCTGTCCACCAACGCTTTACCATCCAACCTGACAGAACTGGAGAGGATCTGCAAGGAGGAATGGCAGAGGATCCCCAAATCCAGGTGTGAAAAACTTGTTGCATCATTCCCAAAAAGACTCATGGCTGTATTAGATCAAAAGGGTGCTTCTACTAAATAATGAGCAAAGGGTCTGAATACTTAGGACCATGTGATATTTCAGTTTTCTTTTTAATAAATCTGCAAAATGTCAACAATTCTGTGTTTTTCTGTCAATATGGGGTGCTGTGTGTACATTGAGGAAAAAAAATGAACTTAAATGATTTTAGCAAATGGCTGCAATATAACAGTGTGAAAAATTTAAGGGGGTCTGAATACTTTCCGTACCCACTGTATACACACACACACATACATATATACAGGCGCTGGTCATATAATTAGAATATCATCAAAAAGTTGATTTATTTCACTAATTCCATTCAAAAAGTTAAACTTGTATATTATATTCATTCATTACACACAGACTGATATATTTCAAATGTTTATTTCTTTTAATTTTGATGATTAGAGCTTACAGCTCATGAAAGTCAAAAATCAGTATCTCAAAATATTAGAATATTACTTAAGACCAATACTAAGAAAGGATTTTTAGAAATCTTGGCCAACTGAAAAGTATGAAAATGAAAAGTATGAGCATGTACAGCACTCGATACTTAGTTGGGGCTCCATTTGCCTGAATTACTGCAGCAATGCGGCGTGGCATGGAGTCGATCAGTCTGTGGCACTGCTCAGGTGTTATGAGAGCCCAGGTTGCTCTGATAGTGATCTTCAGCTCTTCTGCATTGTTGAGTCTGGTGTCTCTCATCTTCCTCTTGACAATACCCCATAGATTCTCTATGGGGTTCAGGTCAGGCGAGTTTGCTGGCCAATCAAGCACAGTAACACCATGGTCATTGAACCAGCTTTTGGTACCTTTGGCAGTGTGGGCAGGTGCCAAGTCCTGCTGGAAAATGAAATCAGCATCTCCATAAAGCTTGTCAACAGAAGGAAGCATGAAGTGCTCTAAAATCTCCTGGTAGATGGCTGCGTTGACTGTGGACATCAGAAAACACAGTGGACCAACACCAGCAGATGACATGGCAGCCCAAATCATCACTGACTGTGGAAACTTCACACTGGACTTCAAGCAACATGGATTCTGTGCCTCTCCACTCTTCCTCCAGACTCTGGGACCTTGACTTCCAAATGAAATGTAAAATTTACTGTCATCTCAAAAGAGGACTTTGGACCACTGAGCAACAGTCCAGTTCTTTTTCTCCACAGCCCAGGTAAGATGCTTCTGACGTTGTCTCTGGTTCAGAAGTGGCTTGGTAGCCCTTTTCCTGAAGACGTCTGAGCGTGGTGACTCTTGATGCACTGACTCCAGCTTCAGTTCTCTCCTTGTGAAGCTCTCACAAGTGTTTGAATCGGCTTTGCTTGACTGTATTCTCAAGCTTGCGGTCATTCCTGTTGCTTGTGCACCTTTTCCTACCCAAATTCTTCCTTCCAGTCAACTTTGCATTTAATATGCTTTGATACAGCACTCTGTAAACAGCCACACCTTTCAGTAATGACCTTCTGTGACTTACCCTCTTTGTGGAGGGTGTCAATGTTCGTCTTCTGGATCATTGTCAAGTCAGCAGTCTTCCCCATTATTGTGGTTTCAAAGAACAAGAGATACCCAGAATTTATACTGTAGGGATGGTCATTTATTCAAACTCAAATGTAAATATTCTAATATTTTGAGATACTGTTTTTTGACTTTCATGAGCTGTAAGCTCTAATCATCAAAATTAAAAGAAATAAACATTCGAGAAATATCAGTCTGTGTGTAATGAATGAATATAATATACAAGTTTCACTTTTTGAATGGAATTAGTGAAATAAATAAACTTTTTGATGATATTCTAATTATATGACCAGCACCTGTGTCTGTGTCTGTGTCTGTCTGTGTGTGTGTGTGTGTGTATATATATATATATATATATATATATATATATATATATATATATATATATATATAGTGCAATACAAACAATTACAGCTTGAAGTCTTGATACCGATTTACCTTTGTGAATTGATCTCAGACAACCGTTTAAGAGAGTTCTGACACTTCTGTTTTAATAAAAACACATCATATAGCATTTATTAAACATGGACACTGACTCCAATGACATGCACACCAATTTGTCCTTTAAATGTTGAGTGTTAACATTATTGCAAACACTGGTTCCCTGCGCTTTTATGTATTATATTTTTTATTATCTTAGGATAAAAAAGAAAGAAAAGTAAAGAAAAAAACACCGACAATTACATGGGATGTCGTGTTTTTCTGCATAATTTATCGTTATACACAGTGGGGTGGGGGCGGGTAGGTTGTGAGGCTAGGAAAAGGAACGCTGGCACACCGTAGTCTTTGTACAACAGCCTGAAGGACTACGTACACCAGCACACACCGCGCAGGAAGGGGTCAAAGGTCTTAGCGCCTGCGGACAGCACGAGAAGCATTCACAGTAAGGAGGGGAAGAGCGAGGGAGAGGGGGAGAGGGTGATTGCAGCACTGGCCTGGGTGAAGACAGGGAGAAGGAGAGATGTGTGGACTGCTCTACCTCTCCTCCCCTCCCCTCCCCTCTCCTCGCCTGATTGCCTAGATTTGTAACGTCTTTGACACAAAAAAGGGATTTTATATACACAGAATAGCTACAGGACCCTCCCTCCCACCTCAGGCAACGGTGTTGTTATCCACACACGAAATTCATCGATCAAAATGAAGTAAAATAACATATTGGTCAGGATATTTTCTTCATCCGTGATCGATGGCGTTCGACACGACTGTCCTCGAGCTGTTGGAGGGGTAGGGGAGGAAGGGTCCTTTTCTCTTCAGTTTATTTTCAAGTTTTCTCCTTTTTTTATTTCACTGGTGTTGGTTGGTTTTTCTTGTTTTTGTCCGGCATGTATTTGTTTGTGTGTATGTGTGTGTCTGTGTGTGTGTAGATGCCAAAAAGTGTTCAGACTTTTGTAATCTGTGCGTGCTGTTCCTCATCAAAAGGTTCATTTTCTGGGTCGGAATCAGTGGTGTCTGAATAGCGGTAGTGATCGGGTTCATTATCACTCACATCCGGAGTGACAGAAGTTGAAGTGCTCGCTTCTGAGTTTGAGGGCTCCTCCACAGTCTTGGTGAAGTACAGCTTCACCTGACAGAGGCAAAAGACAGAAGGTAGCATAAATATGAGTGCTTTGCAGAGCACAAAATTAAACCGATTCTTAAATGTACGAGTCAGCATTTTTTTTTTTTTTTTTTTTTAAATCTACTGCTGTGCATTTCTTGTGTAAGGCAATATCTATTTGATCAAATGCAGAAACTTTTTTTTTTTAATTTTGTGAAATTACTGCAATTTAACATAACATATATCATCTATTTTAATATACTTTATATAATTTTCAAATACTTCATTTATTCCTGAAATAGTCCAGTGTCACATGATCCTTCAGAAATCACTCTAATATGCTGATTTATAATCAATGTTGGAAACAGTTGTGCTGCTTAATATTTTACAGACAGACAGATAGATGCATTTGTTTGATCCAATTCAGTAAAATCAAAAATTCTGTAAAATATAAAAATTTTACATTTGTTTTCGGTTTAAACGTATTCAAAAATGTCAATTAATTCCTGAATTTTTTTCTAATATGCTGATCTCATGCCAGATTTTTTTTTTCTTTGCATCCATGCTGAAAACTGTTATGCTGCTTAAAATTTTCTTGAAACCATAACAACAAATTTTCAGGATCTTTAGATGAATAGAAAGTAAACATTTTTATAACAATGTAAATGTCTTAACGGTCACATTCATCAATTTAATGCAGCCTTGCTACTAATATATTATTTTTCTCTAAGGAGTGTTATTGACCCCATACCTTTGACACCATCAAACCATAGTAGTGTGTATATATATATACACACATATACCACAGTCAACCATGAGTCATTTAGAGAAAAATAAGATAGTGTGATAGAGTAATATTTGGCCAGTGGTGTGAGCAACACCCTAAACCAAAGAGGATAAATAAAACATGACTGTAAGTGTACATCAGTTAAAAGAAAAATACTGATGCTGCACGATTTAAATCAAAAACATATTCAATTACATTGACAAACATTGCGATTTGAATTGTGATTTAAACGTTTAAAAACCCACAATGCTGAGGTCTCATACTGCTGCAATATTCAAGCAATCTTGCCTCCTGTCTCCAAATTAAATCATGTTTTGCTGCCAGTACAACGGGTTATTAACTTATTCATAAATATATGGAATATTAGAAGAGTACAATACAATAGTAATACATTTCTGTCATAATGTATTCACTTCCACACAACCCTTAAGCAGTTATAATCTTTGAACCCTTATTTTGGCAGAAAACTAAAGGTACAACTTTGAGTTCAGTGCGCAATTGACAATATTTTATTTAATACGTTCTTCATTCAAAAACTGTCATTTCCTTTTCTGAGACTTGGTTTCACATTATTAAAGGGGTGGTTGATTGCGATTTCACTTTTTTAACGATAGTTAGTGTTAGGGGTGTGCGATATATATTGTCTGCGATAATATCGTAACTGTTGTTTTAACCATATGTAATTTGACATCGAGTATTTTGCAAAAACCAAACAAAACACCTACAGAGTGCACACTTACATTACGTGATGAAGCCTAGGGTCTAGACTAGAGCACGTGCGCATTTAGAGTGTGTTCTTTCACTGCATGATTCAGTCTAATAAAATGCACTAAGAATGATCAAAAAATTCAAGATACGGGGCAAAAAAAAAATAATAATTTTTTATATATATATATAAAAAATTTTTTATTTCTTTCATATAGTTATTACACGAGTGCCGATTTTTCTTCAAAAATAAACATGATTACAAATGTGATATTGATTTTATACAACAGTTCAATAAACAATAAGTTAATTTTAAGAGACTTGCGTTTTAGACACCACATTGCCTGTTTTCGCTCCATTTCGCCAACAAAAAAAAAAAAAAAGATTCCAAACAGCTACAGCACTGTTTTGTGTCTCTGAGCAACATGACGATATGTTTCGTTCCTGAACGAATCAACCGTTTAAATGATTCGGTTCAGTGGCAATGACTCACTTATTAACAGTGACTTGCTGCTGGCGGTTTTAATTTCACATAAGCATCTTTTCATTTTAAAATAATTTCAAATATCAGTATTCAATGTTTTGTTTAAAATATCAAAACATTATGCATTTGTAACTGCAGGTTAAAGCACTCCATGTTCCTCTGAGCTGCATTAAACAGTGTGTCTAAACAGTCTAAATGCCACTTCAGATGCAACTTCTGCAAAGATTAATTTTGCCGATACTGGTTTTATTTGTTTGGTAACAGCCTAAATGTCTTATTATTCTAACTGACTGATTAAATGTAACAATTTGACTCAAAAGATGCACACTTTTAGAAAAAAAATGGCTTTATTAAAAGGTAAAATTGCCTATAAAAGGTAAAAATTAATTTAAACTTATATGAAAAGATTAATTTCTATCACTGATGTGAACTGACCACACAGAATATGAAGAATATCAAAAACTGCAGCCGTCCACGGTAGTCAGAAATCAGCACAATAACACACTCAGCAAAATATCGTCTGATTATCGTTATTGAAAAAAAAAAAAATTAATAAATAACCGAGATATAATTTTTTTTTTCAATATCGCACACCCTTAGTGTGTAATGTTGCTGTTTGAGCATAAACAATATCTGCAAAGTTACGGCGCTGAAAGTTCAATGCAAACAGAGATATCGTCTTTTAAAATTATGGCAGTTTAATGCCAACAAAAACGAGTTACTTTCCGGGTTCGTGATGTAACAAACCCAGATAAACCCCGCCCTCGGGAACATGTAACGAAGGAGGCGAGGTCATGATGCGCTGCTTTAGAGAAGAGGAAGAGAAAACTAGGGGTGCACGTAAAAATCTATTCATATATGAAATGCGATTCTGTCTTCTAACGATTCTAATGGAGTCACAAGTTTCCAAATCAATGTTCTAAAGCAGCGGTTCTTAATACTGTTCTTCGAGTCGCCCTGCTCTGCATCTCTCTCTCTCGAACAATGAAATGTTCCGATTATACACGTATTTTCACACAGCTATGAGAAGCGTTATACATGGACGAGTGCGGTTGCCGTACTGTATTAAAGTTTTAATCATTATAAAACCGTATATTAAAAGCTACCAGAAGCAGTAGCATTCACAAATAACAGCGTATCTTAAAGTATGAGACAACAAACAAACAAACATAACCATTAAGAGCCGTGCTTGCACAGGTTCTGTGCGATCCTCTTCACTAATATCCTCAATCGGGCTAAAATTGATAGGGAATATTGACGACGCCACTGTTTACAACACAACCGGAGCACATGCTGCTGAGAGCTGAGGGGCAGGATGTTTAGAGCACTAGAGACGGTTTAGCCAATCAGAACACACTGGGCCAACTGACCAATTTCAGCCCATTGCATATTTCTGAGGGAGGGGCTTCATAAAAGCAGGAAATGATCAGTGAGTTTATCACAGTAGGGACAGAGCGGTGTAGAATAAAGGTAAATTCTGTGAAATATAATGCGTTTTTAAAAAAAACCTAAAAGGATGAACACGTTAGACTGCACCCCATAAACACAATCAAGCCTAGAAAAAAAACAGTCAGCCACCCCTTTAAATTTGTATAACCTGTAGTCACCAAATATGTTTGAAATTATGCATATGTAAAAAAAAATATAGTGAACCTGGAGTATTTGCATATTTGCTATAAAAAGCCAATCAAGCTACTTTGATCAATCCATTGTTCAGTGTTCAATGGTGTGCCCTCACCTTGAAGTTGGGTGAGAAGTATCGGTTAGCTTTGTCCTTATTAGCCTTATCCAAGTCGTTCTTCGTTAAGGTCAGAATCAAGTAGTCTTTATCTGCATCCGCTACTCCCGCTCGCTCTCCTCCCCTTTCTGCCCCCTTTTCTCTTTCAAGTCCTCCCGCTGTGATCCCTCTCTCTTTCTCTCTCTCCCTCTCTGCCGGAGAGCTCTGGCTCTGAGAGGAGAGGCTGTCCACGTCGTTGACCACCGACCCATTCTCCACTTTCTCCCCAGCTTCCTCGGGACCCGGGATGAAGAACGTGTTTATCCAGAAATGGAACATTTTATCCTGCGAACACACGAGCACACAGCAAAGGTTTACATTTGGGCATCGGATAGCCATAAATAGCAAGTGTTTACAAACACAAATACACATTCCAACAACTGCACTTATAAACACATTTATATAAAGCAGAAACACAAACACACACACACACAGGAGAGAGATGCTCTTTTGGGAGAAGCAAAAATAAAAATGAGGAAACAAACATATTTAGAACACACGCAAAAACACGTAGTAGCTGCACGTAAAAGCAAAGACGTAAAACAATAGGAAAACCACAAACCACCAAAAGGCGACAACTCCCTGCAGCCTTGGTAACGGGGTCAAGATCCTGTGATAGTGTACCAACAAGATTATGGGTCATAGGTCAAAGTTTACACAATAACTTACCTTCTTCATCATCTTGCTCTGTTTGTGGAAGAATTCCACTTTGATGTCGCCACAAACCGGAAGAGGCTGAGGGAACTCAAAGATCATGTGCTTCTCTTCCCTCCGTGTGTGAGCTGGGTTTGATGTGTGGATCTTTACCTTCAACTGATACACGACAAACTGAGGGTCTGTTTGATAGAAGAGAGATGGAGAGAGTGAGAAAGGGAGAGAGACAGGGAGGAAGAGGAGAATGGTGGGAATAAATTTAAAAAGAGAAAGAGAAAACAAAAGCTAAGCAAAAGCATTGTATTGAGCAAAGAGGAAATAAAGAAAGGTTGGAGGGAGGTGTTAATTATCAAGGAGCCCACACTGAGTCAATTAACTCCACCCCCGGCTCTGACATCATCAGTCAAGGCAATGTCAGTGATTAGGAACGGGCTTGATGCAAAGGAAGAGATGCATCCAAAAACAAGCACCCGGCCGCCCAACCCCTGCATGCACCCAGCACAGTCAGCATGTAACACAGGGAGGTTCTTCGTTTAAATAAGTACACTAAGTGTGCGGTATGATAGTACCGTCAACCTATAGATTTTTACTGTATAAACACACACACACTACTGTTCAAAAATTAAAAGAGAGAAAGGAAATAAATTATTTTTTGTTATTTAGCAAATATGCATTACATTGATTAGGTAAAGAGTTTCACACAGTCACAAAAAATCTATTTCAAATAGATATTTCATTTGAACTATTCTTTAAAGAATCACACACAAAAAAAATGCATCTTGGTTTCCACAAAAATATTAAGCAGAACAACTGTTTTCAACATAAACAAGATAAGCATTTTAGAATGATTTCTGAAGGATCATATGAGACTGGAGTAATGGTTGCTGAAAATTGCAGCTATATAATTCAAAATATAATACAATAGAAAAAAGTTATTTGAAAAGTTGTAATTTTTCACAATATTACCGTTTTTACTGCATTGTTGATTAAATAAATGCAGTCTTGGTGAGTGTCTTCTTATAAAAACATTACAAATGTTTTACCACACAAACTTTTAACTAGGTAACTAACCAATAGTATATACATAACATTGTAAAAAATGTAATATAATTAGTAGCAATAACAAGAATGTAATAATAGTATATTTGATCATTTTAACGTAATTCATACCATGATGTGAAATTTAGGTCATACAGTCTACTTGATGCACAGCAAATTTATTAACTTAATTCATTTAGAATTCTATCATTATAATTATTAAACTGCTATTTTTTGTTCTTGATGAAAACAGAACATCTCAAAGGGATTTAGAGCAGATCAAATATTTAAGACTTCTTTCTACTTCATGTTTCTGGGCTCCTGCCTGAAAGAGACTAGAGCATCAAAAGCTGTACTGAACTGTACAGAATGCAGTACAGGGCAGGGCCTTTCTAACATTTGAAGACAATTCCCTTAACAGTAGTAGTAGTAGTAGTAGTAGTAGTAATGTAATGCCATTTTACCCCAGTGCCAGTTGCCTTTCTTGAAGCCCTGGGGATTCACCTCACTCCTGTTTTTAACAGTACTGTCCCCTTAGAGAGAGAGAAGGAAGTTAAACACCACCACCATCAGCCTGGCCAAAAGCTCGGCTGCACCGCACTGGCCCTGGCATGACAGCCATCTCACACACACACACACACACACACACACACACACACACACACACACACACGGACTGGAACTCTGGAGTCTACCTTTGAATCATGGGAGTTCTGAGACTGACTCTGCACTTTTAGTTCCAATTTCGATATACATGAAGAACTTCCCAAAAATGGGAGTGATGTAGGGTGCAGTTCGGTTTGGCGTTCAGCCTGGCTGTAGCGCACAGATCCACAAACGTGAACAAAACATGAACTAGCACACTATGTACGAATGGGGGGAGGGGAGGACATCTGAGGGCGAGATCTGTGATGTCATTATACACGAGACTGTGTTTAGGGCTGCAGGAGCTGATATGTCAGAACAGAGTCCTCAAGAGAAATTTTTAAAGAAAAGAAAACAGGAACAGAGAAACACAGCGTACCCATGAGTGTTAGAGTGTTAGGGACACAGCCGAAAGATGTGGTACATGGTTTAAATGACAAACACAACGGCAGCTCCTTGTAAGTGTGACCACAACCCCACATGACAGCATTATAAAATAATACACTTTCAAAACATCTCAGGCTTTTGTATGTACAACATATATACAAACATGCTTTCTTTACACACAATCATTCCAAAAAGCTGAATTGCGACACATTTTCATGTTTAAGACAAGGTTAAAAAACAGTAAGACTTACTGCAGGTGCCCCCACTGAACATGGGCAGAGTCTGGAAAACCATTTTATGGAAGAGGAGAGCAACGGGTTTATATTCCAGCTTGTTCTTCAGCAGGTAGCTGTAGTAATACACATACCTGCGCTGGCTGGGAATGGTGACCCCCTGAAAAAGAAAAAAGAAAATGGCTTAGCAACTTACACAGAAAAACTTGGCAATGCTAATAATCAAATAAAATGCAGAACCAAACCATCGTACCTTTTTATCTCTGGTCCTGACTTCCCCATAAAAGTCCAGTGCCTCTTGTGCCTCTGAGAACTTCCTGCGATGCAACAGGTAGGCGCATATCATGACCCCCGTGCGGCCTTTGCCTGCCTTGCAGTGGATAGCCGCCACGTGGTTCTCGTCTTCGGACAACCACTGGTCGAGATCCTCGCAGAAGGGCTTTATTAGTTCCAACTGTGGCGGGTTATGGTCCTCGAAGGGATATTGAGCCACTAAAGGCAAAAAGAGTTAAGATTCAGTACTCAGGGGATTTTAGAAATCACCTTTATAGTCTTTCAGAATAGGACTGAGAGTGAGAACGTTATGATCGAGATTACACCGGTACTGATATCATGTTAATACTACACGTATGATAACACGGTAAATAATCTAGTTGACACTCAAACAAAGTAGGTAGCAAAACTGGACTCTAATGCAAGCTTCCACCTGTCATGAAATGGAAAAGACAACGACGCAACACGTAGCTACTTCTGACACACAAAATCATGTCGGAAGAGATGACGAAACCAAGACACTCTACTGACATCGGAAAAGATTTTGCTCTACGATGTGGGAGTTTTTTGGATCTTGAATAAAAACGAGATGCTAGAAAACTTGTTCTGAAGGAAGTGTTAATAAGCAGTCATTTTGTATGCTTTTTGTAGCCTCGCTTCAGTCATACTTTGAGGACAATTCATAGGCAAGAGGAGAGGGGAAAAAAAAAAAAAAAAAGAGAAAATGTTATATTTAATACCATTATTGTGAATTCTTTTGGCCACAATAATCATGTAATAAAAATGTGATACTGTGAATAGTCACCAACTAAAACAGACAATCAAACAAGTTGCTTTTTCTGTTTTTAATAAACAACGGAAAATCCTCTGCAAATCAAATTTCAAAATAAGCAAATTAATTTTTAACAGTTTCATGTTAGGAAAGACTTGACACCAAGTGTTATTGCTTGTCACTGCATGTGATTAGCACAAAAATCTTTACTTAACTTCCCATCAATAATCATCAATACCAAACTCTCATCGAACAACTGAAGCAGACACTCAAATCAATTGTGTATGATCAGTTCTATATAATGTGCGAACTTAAGAAAAGAAAACATGAATGTTAATGTGCCACCCCTCATCACTTTCTAAAATCCTGTATCATAGTCTGAATCTACAAAAAATTCTGTGCTTTACCATACACAAGGCGATTTTTAGTCGATTCTGACCACACAAAATCTGTAGACTGGCTATGACTTTCTGCAACTAGTGCTGACTCCTCCAGACTGCAAATCTGGGCAAAACTTGTGTATTGTATTTCAGCTTTAAAAAGTTTCATGTCAGCTAAAAGAAGAGTGCTTATATCTTTCATTCAGGTGTAATTAAAGAGACACTGCGGTGAAGTGTCATCACTACTTTCCAGACAAAAAAAAACAAAAACCCTAAAAGCTCCAGTTTAAAAATTAAAATGTAATACTGTAAAAAACTAGATGTACTCACCCCTACAATTGAATTTGGATGCATCGTAGTGTCGTTCAGCACATCTGGAAGGTAAAGCACAGCTCTGAGCACCCAATATTCTTAAAATAATCACTTATATTGTGTAAGTATTCAAATATAACAAATACTTACAGATTATAAATTTTATAATGGTTTTTATGTTTTGAATCTAAAAATCTGGGAAGAAAACAACAGCATATGAGAAAGACTGAAATGACAGTATTTTCTTTTGGAGACTGTGATTAATTCTAATTTACGAAAACATTTTATTGTCAAATATGAAGTGGGATGAACTAAAAGAGACAGGACGCTTTTCCAACTGAACTTACCGAACAACATCATCAATGTTATTCCTGTAGACTCCCTCCAACCTTTCAGCAGGGAAGCCCATTGCAATTATATTAGGGTATATGTCTGATATGCTTGTTAAGGAAAATAAGGTGACTGTACAACATTTCACAAGACTTACAAGTTAAAGGAGTAGTTCACCCAAAAGTGACAATAAAAAAGACAAACACAGAGAAACATAAACAAGGAACAATACTGGATATTTGGACAGAGATCCCAAGAATATGTCATTACAGGTCAGGAAAAATTTTTGTAATAAAGCAGTCAGTAGTTTAGATAGCTTGTAACTTATCCAAGACTTCAAAATCAACAAGGAGAAAAAGGCAAAACTTGTGATACAGAAATTCAGCTGTCTGTCAAGTATAAATGTCACACTCTCATCATCATCATTATGCATTGACCTTTTAGCAAAGCGTCAGACCGTAGGCACAGGAGTGTCTGCACTTTCTACCTACGCAAACCAGGTCAAACCGCTTTACAAACCTTACCCTTACACCAACCAGGGCAAAGGTCACCAAGCAGCCACTGTGCTCAAATGCAGCTCACACTTAATCATGCAGCTTTTTGACAAGGCAAGACAATGCCTCATTCTCATCCATTCTTTCGCTTCTCACTTCCCCTGCTCGCTGTGCATCTGCCGGCGTTTCTACTGTACGCTCTCGCTACCATGTTGAGTGCAGACTCTGGGGGAGGTTCACACCTCGACCACAACACAGTGGAGAAAAAGGGAGAGAAACAGGGCTTCTCTGTTCTGTTCATTTCCCGTCGTACACTGTCAGAATAGAAAGCCAGAAGCTTTTTAATTGGATGAGTCACGCTTATTTTTAGCCCAATTCCTTTAAAACGGTTAGCGACTCGTACATCATAACTAGTGTTAAAGAAATCTAAAGCACTAAAATAGCAGGTGTTCAAAACTACCATACCCTCAACAAACCACAACAGACCAGAAAAAAGAAAGGAAAAGGTGTGTGAATTGTATTGTACATGTACAAGGTAAGTTGGTTTGTACACGGAAAGGAAAATGTCACCTCAATGACACCTCAAAACAAGACAAAGACTCAGCGGGACAATTCAAGCCCTTCTGACAACAAATTCAATAATCAAACTTGTTGCAAACAACCTAATTGTCTAATCTGTAACTGCAACAGATTCCCATGTTTAATAGGCCTTGAAAACACTTAAAGGCGAAATCCACAGTACTGACTAGTTTCTTGTGCACATTTTATGTATATAAATATGGAACGTCAATGTAAATAAAATATACAATCAATCCAGGCAAGTTCTTCACATGCTAGTAACATGCACCACAGACAACAGAACAAGGCATCTGCATTGCATCCCTCTCTTTCATCAGCTGCTAAGCAATATCTCAATGTCAGCCGAGCAATGTACACACAGTCACACTGAAGGAGCCAGCGGTTTTAACATGTAAACCATTTCCACCCAGAATGCTAAAACACCCTCCACCCTTCTGAACATAGCTGCATGAAAGTATACTGAAATGACACTTTAACCACACACAGTCTAAAAAAAAAATCTCAGAAATCAAGAAAAGGCGAAAGAAAGTAAAGCTGCGACTTTTGAAAGCACAAATGTAACACGAGCAACAGAGAATACGGTCATTTAAATAAATATTTCTGATGAAGAACTGAGGCATTCAAAATCTGCAGCTCTGACAGCTTGTATGACATTTGACCTTTCCCAGCATGCTCAGTACGCCAGTGGTGTAGCTTTGCAAAACCAGAGGTGAGATTCACTGCATATTGTGGACAACCATGATCATCACAGAGCTTAACAATGACCAGCAAGAGTATCGACTGTTTCGAAAACCCCCAGAAGTTAGGATTTTCTGACCTCACTTACGAATCAGATAGATTACTCTTATGCTTGACATCTCGTCCCGTTTAAACATGCTTGCCTAAGACAACAGTAGGCCATTTACTGTCAAACACCTGACCTGCCACACTTCCTCAAATCTACAAGGCTTAGCAGCAGTAACGTTGAACCGCTTGCTGGTGCAAAAACTGCACAAGAACAATCACATCTGCTTCATTCTCCAAATCGTGAAAGTTAGAAAGACCTCACATCTTACCTACATCCCCCTGCACTAACAGTGTTTGCACACAAGAGCCAAATTGTTAAAACAAAAGGCCAGATGAAAATGAGGAAGAAGTCTACATGCTGAGAGCAAACAAAGATCTATAATTCCTTCAATAGTCACGATGAGTTCATAATAAAAAGGGAATTTCCACCAAACTTCTGTTTTTCGGTGCACGTAAATGCGTATTAACTATGAAGTATTCCTTTTGTTTTATGGAATAATACATCAATATCTAGGCCAAGATGATTAATCAGCTGTCATTTGGACATTTTGAGAGTCCGTTTAGTTATGTCAGATTCTAATTCAACTGACAGCTTTGGCAATTGTTATTAAAGTCCATTAAAACTGAAATGATTTGGAAGTTGACGAGTTTAGCGTTTTTCAATACCTGATATCGGTCAACCACTATTATAAATACAATAAATAAAATGTTTATCTTTTGGACATCAGAGTCATTACTATAATTTATCACTTGCCCACAGCATTTGGACTTGATGACAAAGCAGGTCACATGCTGACCTAGACACATGACTGATTAATTACCTTTTTGATAGGCTAAAGATGCTTGATATTTTCTTGTAATACAGATGAAGTTGGACCTTCTACCGAGTCACAGGGCATCCTGGCCAACTCGACTTCTCTTCACATGCATGTTAGGAAATCAATTGATTCAAAGATTTCTAAGAATAGCCAGGTTAGAACACGCTCCACACTGCATTATCAATTAAGTTCACTGAATAGACCTCATGTCTTTACATGATCAATAGTGCTGTCATTAGCTAGAAGAAGAAATCACGGATTTGTCAATACACACTGATTTGCTCAATCTCTTCAGCAAACTGCTGTCATTGTTGTGCTAAGCTCATACAGAAGCTGTCAAGCACACACTGATGTTCAACAAATTGAAAGGGCATCTCGTACTGTATGTAAAATTGGCAGTCTGGAAAGAGACTGTCTGCCATTACAGCCATGTAGCTGTCAAACCAGATATCTGCATCCTACAAGAGAGGTTAAAAAAGATATTTCATTATTAAGACAGTAAGAGCGTCATGACTAAGCATTTTAAAAAGGTTTTGCCTAACATATACAAAGACATTAAAAGGAAGCCATGTTGAGAAAGCATACCATAATTCTCACAAAGCCCTGTCGTTTACAAGATGTGACACACACACACACATTATATATACCATAAAATAAAATAGAGTAGAAAGTAGCTCAGTCAGTAAACATGAGTAAGGATACAAGTTAAGTCCAAATCGAACCCATCCTCTTGATATCGCCTCTTATTCCGACTGACTATTTCTTTAATTTTTGCAGTCATTGCCATGACAGCAGTTCAAAACACTTCAGTTTTATTCCGGTTTTTTTGTTAGAAAGGGGGTTGTGTTTGCTCGGAATGGCTCTGCGCCTCTCTCACCCTTGAGTGTGTGTGTGTGTATGTGTGTATGTATGTATGTGTGTATGTATGTATGTATGTGTGTATGTGTGTATGTGTGTATGTGTGTATGTGGCCCGGTGGGTCTCGCGCAGCGGGCCGTATTACAGCTTCTCGCAGACGGGCCTCTATCCGCTCCGGCGCAGCAGGCCCGACTCTCCCGGTCCCGATCGCTCAGTCCTCCGAGCTGCTGAAAAGGTCCTCCGATCCCGCGGCCCGGTCAAACCGGAACGCATCCGATATAATAACAACAATAGTAAGGCAGAAGTCTGTGTGTCCGGCGCGCGCGCCGTGATCAGGTCCAAAGAGAGGAGCGAATCCTCTCCATCTCCGCGCGAAGAAGAAAACACACAGGCGATCCTTTCCCGACTAGCATCGCCCGCTAGCCACCGCTGCTAAACCCCCCCTCAAAACCCTCCTAACGAATGATCATCGTCGTCGCTGGATGGCCAAGTTGGTTCCGTGAAAAATGACAACTGACAGTCTCCACCTGAACTGTGTGTTAGAAATACGACGGTAGCCTTTGGAGAAGCGTGACGGTGTGCTGTTTATCGGCGGGACTCATCTCTCCTCAGGGCGCTCCGCAGCTCCGCTCTCAAACTGCCATCATGGCTTCCCACGGAGGAAAAAAGAACGTAAATCCGGCACGTTTACCCAGAGAGAAAAAAAACATATATTGCCGCCACGAACAAAAATAGTGCGCGGACGCGTACCGTTTAGTGTTTAAAAAAGCGATAAGAGCAGTCGTTTTTAAAGATATCAGCCGACGAAAAAAAATAAACCTCTACAACAAGCTGTGTACAAAGGAAATGAGGCGAGTTCCTAAGCGCGATGGTATTAAAGCGACATTCGTGTTGAAGGGCGGAAGGATATGATGAATGTGAGGATGTGCGCAGTGCTTCTCCCTGTCAGAGCGGTCACGTGCGCGCACGGTGTCGGTACATTGTTTCGTTCCGTGCAGAGCACTGGTCTCTCCCCCACATACATCCAATAGAGTGAGTAACCTATATTTTCGTAGATGATTTTACCGCGGAGTCTGTGGGCCTCGCGGGCCCCTGATGGTTCTCTGGGGGTCCACGGAGAAGATATTTAAAACATATCATTTTCTTGCATTCTGGTTGGATTTATAACTATGAACTAATTTCTAACTTTATAACTAATGCAGTGATTCTCATCCATTTTGACTCCATTGTCCACAACAGAGCCCCCTTAGTGAGGATGTGGATTTTTAAAATAAATATGTTTTATTCACATTTATACACAATACAATATGGTGTAAAATACATTCATTATAAAATTCACTATAAAATGTCCATGTACATGAATATTTAGATGTTTTTATTGGTATAGAAATCACACTTAAAACGCGAATGAACAATATGAATCACAATTAAATGTGAATTATTTTAAAAGATCTTAAGGCCTCTTGGAAGTTTGCTGAGGCCCCCCACCCTCCCCGGCCACTGAATTGATGACCTGTTAAGCAATCATTGCTATATGATAATTATTTATATTGTTAAGTAACTTTAAAAAAAAATAATATAAATGTTTATTAAAAATCATTATTTAGAAAATAATCTACTGCATTTATACGTTGTTGTTTTTTTAGTGTATTAAAGTTAGTAGGCCTACTTAAAAAACTACCACATGAAACATCTTAAAAATTTAGGTATAGGCCAACACACATCTAAAAACAAATTTAACATTAAACCTCTGTTGTTTTAGATGTGTGTTGGCCTATTGTAATATTAGACTTCTAGTATGTATGAGTATATTTATAGTTTCCAATTAAACATTTTTTTTCTGATGGCACATGTAAGGCCATATAAAAGCTGGTTAAAGCATTGACACTGTAATAATTGACCTTGCGCCACCTATAGTGCATTACACTACAGTATAGCTTGCTGTTTAATTAATAAAGGCACCTATTCACTTATTCTCCTTTCATATGTATTATGAAAAGAGGCTGAGCAAAATCTGAGCACCTTGAAGGATAAAGGAATTAAAAAGGTAATTTGACGTGTTAAATGAAATTAATATCACAGTTTTGACTGTGTGTATTAGTATTAATGTTATGTATAGTGCATGCCTAAATGCTGACAAAATTCAGTTTTAGCACAGTAACTGAACTATTATCGTTAAAAGGAAATTATTAAAATGATTTTTAATTGAAATAAAGCTTAAATAAATAAAATATAAATATAAATATTAGATGAAAAACTTTAAATAAAAATTTTAATGTTGCCCTGGCACTGAACTGAAATAAGTTTAAGTTGAAACACTTATTAGAAAAAATACTAACGGGAAATAAATAAAAACTTAAATAAAAATAAATTAAACCTAAATAGTATATTTAAAAAAAAAAACTATAAAAATAAAAGCTAATTAAATTAGTAATAGAGATTATAAATGTATACAAATAATACTAAGATAACACTGATATATAGATGTGGCAGTTTCAACATGAAATAAGTGATGCTTGGGGTCTTTAAACCCATTCAGCATTTAGTATGATGCTAAAAACCCTTTGTTCACAATCTTGTTTCTAGAACACATATCTAAACTCCTTAATTGAACACACCCAATTCAACTTGTTAGTACTTCATGACTTAAAATAGTAAAGGAAGACATCCAAAATATGTTGGGGGGTGGGGTGGGGGGGGGGGGTTGGGAAACACTGTATACTGTATTAAAGGCACTAGATTTAGGGAAATGGGTGAGTATGTCCTGTCCTTAACCCAAAGTAGGTCTCCGTGCCTCCAGCAGCTTATTTTATAGATGCTTGTTCCCTGGGAAAATCCATGCCACACATCCTGTACATACTCACTGTAACCTTTTCAGAATTGCACAGCACTGCAACTGCAGTTAGCAGATTTAAATAGGGTTACCTAGAACATATTGGATCTAATGCTCTCATCCGCACTAAGTCTAATTGGGAATCCCCTAAATCCGTTTGGGAATACCTAGGGTCTAGCGGAGCACAGTCACAGCCCTGCTCCCTAAATCCATCCATCCATCATCTTAGGAGTTATTCACCCGTAACAGATTTTGGGACTATGTTCTAGGGCACATTATGCCTGCGTTCGGGCCATGACCTCTTATAAACCGATTATAAACGGCTTTTTGCATCATACGGGAATGAAAAGTTCCACAAAACAGTTTGCTTATGTACTGTAACTGTTAGCTGAAGTTATATTTGCATAATCAGCTGTTTTTCCCATGGTGCTATGTGGTTTCTGTACACTGGTGACCGACCACCAGATGGCAGTAGAGGGTCAATATTTCTGTGGATGGCGTAACTATTCAATTTAACTTTTGCCCTTGTTTCAGAGAACAGAAAGCAAGCCTTACATATAGTCACACACCATTAACATCTAAAAGCAGTCACATGGTCACAATTATGTAATCACAGTAAAAAGATTTAATTAAAAGAGATAAGATATACACATATTCAGATGACATTATATTGCATTCGCTGTTAAACCTTTAATAAAACGGTGTTAATCATTATTGTCTTTAAAATAAATATTTTCCCTAGTATGCTTTCCCCAATATGGTCCCCAGATAACGGCCCCTTTCTTGGGGTTAAAAAAATTGTCATATGTAAACAAAATTATTCTGACTGCATTTGCAGCTGCATGAACACTGCTTTGATTTACACATCAACAAAAAGTTTGGGGTCAGTAAGTTTTTTTTTTTTAAAGAAAATAATACTTATATTAAGCAAGATACATTAATCAACACTGACAGAAAAGATATTTGTATTATTACAGAAAATTTAATCGCAGAATCCTGTAAAAAGTTTCACAGTTTCCACAAAAATTTTCAGCAGCACTGTTTTTTTCAGCAATGATAATAAGAAATGTTTCTTGAGCACCAAATCAGCATATTAAAATGATTTCTAAAGGATCATGTGACACTGATGACTGGAGTAATGGCTGCTTAAATTCAGCTTTGCCATCACAGCAAAAAATTTGATTTTAAAATATATTAAAACAGTTACTTTAAACTGTAAAGTAATTCAAATTAATGCAGCTTTGTTGATCGTTAGAGACTTAAAAAACATTTAAAAATTCTTACCAACCCCAAACTTTTGAACAGTAGAGTAATTGCTTCATTTAGATTACAATTGATATACTTTTTCTTTTAAAGGCCTGCTAAAGCATACAAAATACATTCCAAAATACAATTGAAGATCTCATAATCTCTTTGGGACCGACAATCTGTTAATCAAGGCACATCAGTTTAAATTTCACAGTTGAAAAAGCATGTTCATAATTCAATTTAAAAACAATGCTGTAGTAAAATAATTCCTCACAGGAAATCTTGACCACCTTTGCTACCAGCTTGTTGTAAATATGCGCCTTCATTTTTCGATGCCTTGAATTAGTTTACTGAATCATTCTCAGTGAGGACCACGTTCGCTGTGATCTGAGGTTTTCTATGTTGGAATGTCTTGTATGTGTCATCACTGGTCTTTCTGTAGAGAGGTGTAATACTCTGTGAGGACCTTCCAGGCTTTAGGGGCCATGAAGCCATCGGGAGGGTTCTCTCCACTGCGGGCCAGCTTGCGCATCTTGGTCCCAGAGATGAACTCAAAATCAGCATGTCTGCATTGTTTGAAAACAAGAGGTAAAAGCAGCCTGTCTTTCATGCTTCAGAATCACTAAAGCAACCACTTTTACATACAAATAAGGTTTGCTTAAGTTTCCCGTTTTTGGAAAAAGACATTTACATACATCACTGCTATTGGAATTCTCCTGAATCGGCATATTTTAAATAGTCTAAGAGAGATGCACATTCACCTCTTCCTGTTAATTTCTTGTGAAATACTGGAATTTCTCTGCAATTCAGTCTCACCTGTCTTTGTCATAGAAGTCCATAGCCTTCTTGGGCTTATTGTATGCAGCCACTCTGAAGGGGATAATTTCCACAGAGGTGAGTCCAGGGGCCATGGACAGAACTTTACCTCCATGAGATGGATCATACAGGTCCTGTCCTGTCTCTGGATGGGGCATCCCAGCAGGATCACGACCCACAATGTAGAAATTAGAACCTGCTACCATCCTTGCACGACAGTGCCACTGGACCTGAAAGACACAGGAACAAGGTTCGCCCATTTGTAAGGGTGTCATTTATATGTTATGGGTGAAATGAGAGGAGTTCATAGGAATCTTTGGCTGCATCCGAAATCACTTCCCAACAACATGGCGATGCATTCATACTACACACATATCGATTTTAATGATCGCAAAGTTAATTATTAATTATTCAAAAGAAGTACCTACTCAGAGAGTATGTGATTTTGGAAGCCTTGGACTATGGGTTTTAAGAAAGTATTACTTTTTTACACTACCCTACATTTAGGGTTAAGTTAAAGGTCCCATGACATGCTGCTTTTTGGATGCTTTTATATAGGCCTAAGTGGTCCCTAGTACTGTATCTGAAGTCTCTTTCCCGAAATTCAGCCTTGGTGCAGAATTTCAGCCACTACAAGCCAGTCCCACAATGAGCTTTCCTTAGGACGTGCCATTTCTGTGTCTGTAGCTTTAAATGCTAATGAGGAGGAGAGAGGTGGGGCAAGGTGGAGGGTGGGTGTGTGGCCTTAACCAGCTTGCCCTACCATGCGCTAATGTTGACAGTGGATGTATCGCAATGGCTCGTAGACACACAGTCATTCAAGCTTTTCAGTTTGACCCAGAATCTGATCCGGATGGAGAAGCACCGGATGAAGAAGTTGCAACTCAGCAGCTACAGAAGGACATCTACGAATGGTTAGTTTAAAATATTGTGTCTGGATACGGTACTTTAGTTGGTTTGTTTATGTATGCTGTTACAGTTATTATCATGTAGCTAATGCTAGCCATAGACTCAGATGAAGGAACTAAAAAATTACTTCGGTGTTCATTTGTACATCCAAACACTGAGCAACTGTCATGCTTCGCTCGTTTGCAAGCCATGATGTCTCTCGAGGAAAAAAAAATATTGCGCTCGCCTTGCACGGTAGTAGCTCATTTTCTCATGGGCGGGCAAAGCAGAGAAAGGGGAGGTAACCTTTCCCCGTATGACGACATAAAGGGAAGATTCCAGATTGGGCATCTGAGTTTTCATTTTCTCAAAGACGAAGCAGGATACACAGGGCTCAGTTTACACCTATGGCCATTTCTAGCCACTGGGGGACCATAGGCAGGCTAGGGGAACTCACATTAATGTTAAAAAACCTCATAAAGTGAAATTTTCATGCCATGGGACCTTTAAGTCATTTATGCTCACCTAAACAGTAAAAAAAAAAAAAAAGTTAAAAAGTTAACTTAAAATTTTAAGGCAACCAGCTTCAGCAGATTTTTGAGTTTTCTCAACTTGTCGTTTTAAGTGTATACAACAAAAAAATGGGAATCTCCCACAAAAATAAGTTGAGCAAACTCAAAAATCTGCTGAACTTTTTTTTTTTTTTACAGTGTAGGCAGCATTTATTTTAATCACAGCACAGTAAAAACAGTAACATTGTGGTATATTATTTCAATTTAAAATAACTGTTTTCTATTTAAATATATATTCAAATGTCATTTATTCCTGTGATGGCAAAGATTTTCAGCAGCCATTACTCCAGTCGTCAGTGTCACATTATCCTTCAGAAATCACTCTAATATGCTGATTTGGTGCTCAAGAAACATTTATTATTATTATCAACGTTGAAAACAGTTGTGTTGCCTGTTGTTTTTGTGAAAACTGTGATGCAGTTTTTTCAGATTCTTTGATAAATAGAAGGTTCAAAAGAACAGCATTTATTTGAAATAAAAAACTTTATTTGTACATTATAAATGTCTTTACTGACACTTTTGATCAATAAAATGATTCATTTCTTTCATGTGTATATATATATATATATATATATATATACACACACACACACACACACACACACACATATACAGTATATTGAACAAAATTATAAAACGCAACACTTTTGTTTTTGCCCCCATTTTTCATGAGCTGAACTCAAAGATCTAAGATTTTTTCTATGTACACAAAAGGCCTATTTCTCTCAAATATTGTTCACAAATCTGTGTTAGTGAGCACTTCTCCTTTGCCGAGATACTCCATCCACCTCACAGGTGTGGCATATCAAGATGCTGATTAGACAGCATGATTATTGCACAGGTGTGCCTTAGGCTGGCCACAACAAAAGGCCACTCTAAAATGTGCAGTTTTATCACACAGCACAATGCCACAGATGTCGCAAGTTTTGAGGGAGCGTGCAATTGGCATGCTGACTGCAGGAATGTCCACCAGAGCTGTTGCCCGTGAATTGAATGTTCATTTCTCTACCATAAACCATCTCCAAAGGCATTCAGAGAATTTGGCAGTACATCCAACCGGCCTCACAACCGCAGACCACGTGTAACCACACCAGCCCAGGACCTCCACATCCAGCATCTTCACCTCCAAGATCGTCTGAGACCATCCACCCGGACAGCTGCTACAACAATCGGTTTGCATAACCAAAGAATTTCTGCACAATCTGTCAGAAACCGTCTCAGGGAAGCTCATCTGCATGCTCGTCGTCCTCATCGGGGTCTCGACCTGACTGTAGTTTGTCGTCGTAACTGACTTGAGTGGGTAAATGCTCACATTCGAAGGAGTCTGGCACTTTGGAGAGGTGTTCTCTTCACGGATGAATCCTGATTTTCACTGTACGTGTATGGCGTCGTGTGGGTGAGCAGATTTGTTGATGTCAACGTTGTGGATCAAGTGGCCCATGGTGGCGGTGGGGTTATGGTATGGGCAGGCGTATGTTATGGACAACGAACACAGGTGCATTTTATTGATGGCATTTTGAATGCACAGAGATACCGTGATGAGATCCTGAGGCCCATTGTTGTGCCATTCATCCACGACCTTCACCTCATGTTACAGCATGATAATGCACGGCCCCATGTTGCAAGGATCTGTACACAATTCCTGGAAGCTGAAAATATCCCAGTTCTTGCATGGCCAGCATACTCACCGGACATGTCACTCATTGAGTATTTTTGGGATGCTCTGGATCGGCGTATACAGCAGCGTGTTCCAGTTCCTGCCAATATCCAGCAACTTCGCACAGCCATTGAAGAGGAGTGGACCAATATTCCACAGGCCACAGGCCACAATCAACAATCAACTCTATGCAAAGGAGATGTGTTGCACTGCGTGAGGCAAATGATGGTCACACCAGATACTGACTGGTTTTCGCCAGTCCCCCCCCGGACAACCATCTACATACCTCTGTAGGCCCAGCGTACATCATAGGGGAGGGAAAGATGGCCACAATGGTGGATTGTGGGTCTAGAATGCCATCCTCCAGCACGGCCGCATGCTGTTTCATCCTCCAGTCCAGAGGCACGTCATCATCTTTGGTCCAGCCACCCAAAGGATGCAAAAGTAGGACTGGCCTTCGATACCCGCGTTCCTCCAGTCGTCGACGTGTGTCGGTCATAAGCAGGGCATGGCCATTATGCACCGGGTTCCTGAGTTGAAAAGCAAACACTGCGTCTGGGAAAACAATGGAATGGTCAATTCTAGTGCTTTAATTAGTTCTTGCATAACCATGGTGAAGTTCAGAGTATCATTAGTTTCTCTAGAGGGCGCTAAGAACCTACAAAGCCGGAAATCCAAGACACTCATGTGGTGTACCAAATTAACAATGTCCATTTCTTATTTGACTTTTTCGAATTGACACCAGCCAATGAATACCTGATATGTGGTAAACATGTGACTTATTTTAGCCAAACCCTATAACATTATTTTTCAAACCAAAAAAGTGCCAGCTGTGGCTTTTAATGTGGGTTTTAAATCCCAGTTTTACTGTTTATTACATTTTTAACATTATGCCCTACATGAGTGCTTTGGATTCTTCATATAAAGCTAACACCCCTGATGTAATATCTTGCTGCCATATTTTTGCCTGCCAAGAACCTGTTTTGACAACATGATTTTACAAAATCACATCCTAGATCCAGAATGACAGTGGTTTTCATTGATGCATGGGTACTGAGAAGCTTAATTAAGATTAAAGGATTAGTTCACTTCCAGAATAAAAAATTCCTGATAATTTACTCACCCCCATGTCATCCAAGATGTTCATGTCTTTCTTTCTTCAGTCGCAAAGAAATTTAAGTTTTTTTTTTTGAGGAAAACATTCCAGGATTTTTCTCCATATAGTGGACTTCAATGGCAGCCAATGGGTTGAAGGTCCAAATTGCAGTTTCAATGTAGCTTCAAAGGGCTCTACACAATCCCAGCTGAGGAATAAGGGTCTTATCTAGCGAAACGATTGGTCATTTTCTAAAAAAAATTTTTTTTAAAAAGTTTTTACACTTTAACCACATATGCTCGTCTTGCTCTAGCTATGCCATGCACATGCAAAGTTCTTCGTCTGTGTACTACGGTTCAAATTGGTAGGGTAGGGCAAAAAACACCATCTCATTTTCTCTTCCAACTTCAAAATCATCCAACATTGTTGTTTTACATTTTTTTGTAAAGGCCATTTGACTTTCTTTGCACATTCGCTTTGTAAACACTGGGTCAGTACTTCCACCTACATCATGCGTGACCTTTCCAACGTGATTATGTAATGTGTGAATTTCGATGCAAGATTGTCATGTTTATGTTCCTGTTTTTCCTTATTTGGTAAGTTTCCTGTGTTCCTTCATTAGTTCATTCTGTTCACCTGTGATTGATTTATTATCTCATTTGTATCAGTCCTTTTAAGCTCTGTGTTCTCCGTAGTTTCTTTGTCTTGGATTGATGTTTGAAATGGGAGATGTGCGTTGATGTTTCCCCAGGTTATTCTCCTGTCCTTTGTTTAAACTGGAAGTCTATTTTTGGTTTGGATGGCTAATAGTTTCACTAAATAAGACCCTTATTCCTTGGCTAGAACTGTGTAGACCCCTTTGAAGCTGCATTGAACCAGCAATTTGGACCTTCAACCCATTGGCTCCCCACTATATGGAGAAAAATCCTGGAATGTTTTCCTCAAAAACCTTAATTTCTTTTCAAATGAAAAAGAAAGACATTAACATTTTGGATGACATGGGAGTGAATAAATTATCAGGAATTTTTTAGTCAGGAAATGCACTAATCTTTTAAAGTGTCTCCAGAAGATTACCCTGTACATGCAGTTACTTGTTAACTCATAATCGTCCTCTTTAGCCCATTTGCTTTTACCTGCTTTCATCTGTTTAAATCTCTCCTTTAGCTCTCGGGGAGTGAGACGGTACTGATCCAGCCCATCGTTCCATCTGATTCGCTCCAATACCTCTAGCTCACCTCCTACCAGCCAATCACCGCTTTCCAAAACCATCTGTTCACAGGTAAACAGTTCAAGCATGTCATTTTAGTGCGTTTGTAAGTTATTATACTTTGGTGATTTGTTATACATTAATTATCAATTACTATTTATTAATACCTTTATATAAGGGTGTTTGGGGCAGGTTGTCCCCCATTGGTGTGCACATCGCTCTTCCTTTCGATGCTCATAGAACTCTGGGTTGCTTAAGATGGCGACACGTTTTCCCTGGTACTCCAGAGCCACAGCAACACTGCCTTGTAGACGTTCTTTAACCTCCGTGGCAACAGGAAGGACAATGGGTATTGAGAGGTTGATGGTACCACCTGTATTTAGAAATAGGTTAATTTGCATATATTAGAAATAATTTTAAAGAGATGACTGGAATCACAGAAACTATTTCTTTATAATTATTATTTTTTTAATTATAGGAAAAAACTACCCAAATACCCCTTAACACATTACATCTAAAGTCAATATGGATCATTGGATGCCTGCTCCATTAAATGCCACTAACAATGTATATTAGAACACTTTGAATGTTATTTGTTTGCATGCAATTGCAACTACTATTAAAAAATACAGCCTCCTCCCCTGATCGATGTTCACTGACCAACCCAATTAAACCAAACCATGTGAGTTGCACAGGAAGCCAGATTATTGCATCATTCTGTCTCCTGGAAGCAGCTTCAGCTCTGGCAACTGTTATTTTATGCATGAAACATCTTCTAAATAACAGTGCAGAGCTTAGATCAGCCTTCTGCTGCTGGTATAAGTACCATCGCCAGCATAAAGATGATAAACCTGACTAAGTCTGATTGATAAAAAACGAGTAGCACTAATAAAAGAAGGGAGGTGTCTGGTACGGCAACAAGAGTGTGCTTGTATGTTACCATCAAGTAAGGTGTTGAAGTGAATGACTTGTAGGTATTCTCTCTCCCTCATGAAACCCTTTAGAGGACTAGCCCATCCTTCAGCCAACACCTGCACCCACTGTAAGTCCAGCTACACACACAAAGAGAGAGCTGCTTTTACAAACAGAAGTTAGCTAATATCATATTTGTCCAAATGTCTGTTCTGATTGATTGTTTGTGAGATTATATAACATCATGGAATAATAGATGAGAATAAGTTTAAGGAACAGCATTCAAATTGTTATTGTTGTGGTTTCTGGAATAAATTTGCATTGAGAATTAGGGAACAGCACACTGTTCACGGGCTGATAAAGCAGCTGTTTGTCATCCTGTCAATAATTCACTCATATTTATGAACACATGAACCTGAGCGGTCCCTGGTCTTGAGGACGAATGCTGCTGGTTACCTTGGTGATGCTGATAGAGGGCAGGGTGCTGGCGTCTGTCTGTGCCAGCTTCAGTCTGTTCTCAGGCACAAAGAGTTCATTAATCTCCTCTATAACTCCACTGGGAACGATGCTCTGAGAAAGAGAAATCATCAAAGGGTTGAATGAAAAATAGAAGAAGAACTGTATTTTCCATAATGGCATGTGCAGCTGTTACTCTAAGAAGCTATTTTTATCTGCTCTGACCCTTAAAAATGACTTTCATTGCTGTAATTGCAATGTTGTCAGGTTTGTTGAATTATAGTATATTCCCTGATGTGAATAAATTATCAACATGGCTTCAGAAGACTTGGAATATAACTCCTGGCTGCTAGGCTGCTTTTTCTTTATAGAAAAAGTAATATTGTGAAATAAAATTGTGTATAATTACAGTTTAAAATAACTTATAAGTTATTTTAAACTGTAATTATATATATATATATATATATATATATATATATATATATATATATATATATATATATATATATATATAATTTTATTTTTCTATTTTAATATATTTTTAAAAGGTGAATTTTGAACATCTATTACACCAGTCTTCAGTGACACATGATCGCTTCAGAAATCATTCTAATATGCTAATTTGGTGATCAAAAAACATTTCTTAATATTAATAGTGTTGAACACAGTGCTGCTTAATATTATTGTATTTTTGCTGCATACTTTTTTTTTTTTTTTTATGAATCTTGCTAAATGGAATTTGTCTGATAAGCTTAATCTTAAACTTAATAATCTTTCCTGAATACAAGTATTCATTTCTATATTCATGAAAATATTCTGACCCCAAACCTTTTCTAATGTATTTTTGTGTTCCACAGAAAAAATGACCAAACATGGGTTTTGGAACAACATGAGGATGAGTACATAATGTAACACACAAGTAAACTGGAGTAAAATATCTTGCCCTGTCTACTAAGGTCGTGTCCTTCAGACAGAGGCTTTTGCTTTGGTTTCAACCTTGGACTTTAGACCAAAGATAAAGTTAAGTGCACCAGTTGGGAAATTGCAAATGAAAGGTATTCTCCTGACTAACCTGCTCCTTCAAAAGGTCCACCAGCTGCTGAATGCATTCATTCACTGTGAGCTCTCCGGTCTTCAGAATCAGCACAGGATCCTCTGGACACTCGTACTCAGAATCTATACCGGTGAAGCCTGAGTGAGAAAAGAAGGAAGGCAAATAAATGTTTGGTTTTTAAAAAATGTTTTTTTTTTTTTACATACCTTTGGGAAATGCACAGTTTTTTTATATCACCTTTAATCTGTCCAGCTCTTGCTTTTTTGTAGAGTCCTTTAACGTCTCTGCTCTCGCACACATCCAGAGGAGCGTTCACAAACACCTCAAAAAATGGCAAACCTGCTTTCTCATGGATCCTCCGGGCCTCTGCACGGTCCTGCAGAGGCAAGATGGTCGTTTATACTGCATTTAAACCTAATTTAACCAATTTCACAGTATAAATGATAAAGTAAACCCAGATGTTGGTTAGATAGCTCACTTTGGTAAACGGCGAGATGAAACTTGTAATGCAAACAAGCCCAGCATCTGCAAACAGTTTGGCCACTTCAGCAATACGCCGAATATTCTCCTCTCGATCCTCAGAAGTAAAGCCCAGGTTCTTATTCAGGCCATGACGGATGTTATCACCATCCAAAGAGTAGCAGGGAATGGCGTGAGAGACCAGATACTCCTCTAAAGCAAATCCCACTGTTGTCTTACCAGCCCCTGACAGACCTGCGTACACACACAAAGTAATTCCAATAAAATCTTTTCATTAAAGAATCTTGAAAGAAATGTTTCATGGCTACCACAAAAAATACTAAGCAAGACAACATTCAACATTGATCATTATAAGAAATGTTTCTTGTGCACCAATTTAGCATATTAGAATGATTTCTAAAAGATCATGTGACACCGAAGAAGTATTTTTCATAAAATAAATGCAGCCTTGGTGAGCATAAAGAGGAAAATCTTAGCAACCCCAAACTTTTAAACAGTACTATATAAAACATTTTTAAAAATTGGATATAATTACAAATTGTGATTAATTCATGATCATGACAATCAAGATTTTTTTTCACTTTCTTAGCAAGGAAAGAAAACAAAAAATGTGCTCAAGTTATCAGTAACAAGGAACATGTTTCTGGTTCATGTTCATGAAAAACTGTTTTGAAAACCTAGTGTGCTGAAAAACCTTATAGTCAGCGCCTGGGGTTTCAAGTTCAGCTCAACTTGCTGGACAGGTGTCACAGGTTGGTAAAATTATTTCCCCATTTCAGTCTGCTTAGTCTGACATAGTCATTGCGGTTTTTAAACAGAAGCATGTTTTGGATTTCAATCTTGCATTATGAATTTGTTTTAACCGTGTGTGTGTGTCCATGCATTACCTGTGAGCCAGACTGTACATCCTCTGAAACCTCCTCTGGTTCCCACAATCTGCCCTCTCTTGCTGCGGCTGACATGATGGGCCTGGTAAACCACATTTGTGGACTTTTGCAGATCCTACAAACACACATGCATACCAACGTTTGTAAATTTTAGTAGAGTATTAGAATTTGATATATCTGAGCACAGGAATACACAATGGGCTTTGACACTCCATTTACATTTTCCATTTAAGTTATATTTATACATTTGGTATACACTTTTGTACACTTATTTGTATATATATATATACAAATAAATGAAAATATTTATCAAGAATGCATTAAATTAATCAAAAGTGATGGAACATTTATTTTAGTAAGTTTAGTACGTTTTTTTTTTTCAAATAAATGCTGTTCTTTTCATCTTTCTATTCATCAAAGAATACTGAAAATTTATCAAGGTTTCCACAAAAATATTAAGCAACTGTTTTCAATATTGATAATAATAAGACATGTTTCTTAAATGCCAAATCAGCCTATTAGAATGATTTCTGAAGGGTCATGTGACACTAAAGACTGGGGAAATGGCTGCTGAAAATTCATCTTCCATCACAGTGTAGCATTTGGACCAATCAGACACACATTTAGTCATTATATTTAATGAATAATCCAGGAAACCCTCTCATTCAACAAACAAACTGCGCGGGTCTATGGACCCTTCTCCTGAAAGAGCACCCTAAAGGGCTCCGTTACCAGGGAAACCATCTGGTAAGACTGTTTTATTGCTCAAAAGTATGTGAAATGCGAAGGGCAGTAAGAACAGACCTTTCTGAAACCCATGCATTGCCCATAAAACAGAACTTTCCTCCTTTTCATTTATAGACAAACCTTTCTACGAATAAACATGCATCCCAGGACTTTGTGTGTATGATTTTAACTGTCTTGTATGATGTATGCATTGTATTTTGTTGTATGCATGCTTTATGAGTGAAGTACTAATTAATGTAACCCCACCTATATCGTGTCTCCTACCAAATTAATGCTCATTTGATGACGGATACTTTGGTGTACACCACCTCCTCATAGAATGCCATGTGTGTTTGTAATTTAATCAAAGTATAGACTGCCAGAGCCATTCGAACCATGCTCTCAGACAAAGGGTCATAAACCCCCCCCCCAATATTTCCAGCCTCCGGCTTGGAAAGTCCGCCTTTCTCATTGGTCAAGCCCATCCTGAAAGGTGTGACTCTTCCCTGACTTTAAAGGGCTCACGCACAGGTCCGTCCCTCTCTTCTGCTAAATCTTCTGATTGCTGCCCGTGTGCTTGGACTCACGGAGCGCCTGAGCCGGTGTGGGCGCGCCCGGCAGGCCCCAACATATAGAGCCGTGTGCGATCTCCCTAGCCTGGGGAGATGGCTCTTGACCACAAAGAGTCAGACTAATACCACTGGAGTTCATCTTCACTCGACCCTGGAATTCACCATCATGGAAATGCCCTCTTTCAGACATTTCTCTCTCCCCGCTCCTGGCAGTCTCTGCATCTTCATCTCTGGATTGCGGCCTGCAGTTCCACTGGGGCCCACAAGGCCAGCAGGCCCCATTTTACACCCAGCCATGTGCTTACTTAGGAGAGAGGACTCTCTCAACCCTTCAGAGTCAAGAACAACCTCGGAGTTTCAAGAGATTGCAACTTCGGCCATCGAACAGAACCATCCAGACATTCTTCAGAGGCTTCACGAGACTCTGGTTCCACAGCCAAGTCAAATGCAAGTATCGTTCCTTTCACCACACAGAGGTTTGTTGTAAGCTATCGTATACTGTGCTTTGAATTAGAGACTGATGGTTCTTTCAGATGGTCAACTCAGCCTCATTTCCCCTGTTTCTGTCTGGTTTCATTCATCCAGTCTCACTTACCCTTCCCATGTACCATGTATGTGTGATTTGTGTGTGTGTGTGTATGTATATATGTGTTTGTTTAGTCTAGTTACGTGTTTTTGATTTAGTTAATAAAACTTTGTGCACAATACATATGAGTATTTGTTTCTGATTCCCTGCTTGCAACAAAGTCAATTTAACGATTTTGATCCTGTTACAGGCTCTGAGTAGTACTGTACCTTAAAAAGGGTATTTCTCTTATTCTGGAAATTAAGATTTCTTTGAATTCATAAATAATCAATACTGAGCGTTCACTAGACGACCTGGTCAATTGATTGTACTGTAAATTCTGCTTTATTAAGCTAATTGCATTAACTTATCCAAATATTATAATTAATTAGAAAGAGTTATGATTAATTATTAATATTCCCCCTTAGAGCTAATTTACTACAACAGAAAGAAATTACATTTTAAAATATATTAAAATAGAAAATAGCTATTTTAAATTGTTATAGTATTTCACAATACTGCTGTTTTACTGCATTTTTGATCAAATAAATGCAGCCTTGGTGAACATAAGAGACTTCTTTCAAAAACATCTTACCGGAATGTTTTCAATGGGGGGGAAGACATCAAAGCAATGGACACATTTTACTATCTCTTTATCAGAGTTTCTCTTTTCCTGATTTGGAAAATTCATAGTGTGCTTTTAAGAATTAACTGTCACTCTATGAAATTTACAAACGATTTAGTGTATGAAAGAATAAGTACTTAATATATCAGTGTGTGTTACAGCTATTGGTCAGACTGGGTGTCATTAATACAATGTGGTCAGTGTGCAGCCGTTGTAGCTGTAATGATGTGGCTTATTCACATCTCTCTCTCTCTTTCACACACACACTCATACGCTGTATTCAGCCTCAGTTCCCTGCAGAGCTCTTCACTGAGAACCAAGGTGGAAAAATACTGGGTTTGTGTGGGACGAGCTGCAGGAAAACCAACACTGCTTTATAAACAGACCATTATGTTCATTAACTAGGAATGCATCACCTTTGAACAGGACACATACCCTCACACATGATATTCCTGCTGACTGTTACATGTCGGATAAAAAATGGATAAATCATGCATTTACAACTCAGTTGATGACGTAATTTAGCTATACACTCACACACACAGCCTTTTTTTCATACCCACGTCTCAAATTTACTTGTGGAGTGCTTGAAAAACAAATAGAGTCATTCATTACACACCCTACTGACTTCCAGTGAATCCCACTGACAGACCCACTCTCTTAAATGCGTGCTTTTCCCCTTTAATTTTCTCTGTTAAACCAGGCATGCAGTGCCAGTATAGCCTTTTATGAATTAAAACTGTAGTAGTCAAAGATAACAGCCTGAATATGAATGACTGGCATTAAATCAGCTAAATAAACTCTTAAACAGGGTCTTACAGACTCTGAATCTTTGTATGCCTGTCTTACTGGCTGCAGGTGTCATATTTCTGTGTTTTCTAAGACAACAGATCAGCGTAGATAAGTCTTGTAATGTCTTTGTGGGTTTGTCTTATAAGTTGTTGTTTTTTAACTGACATCTGTCTATCCATAACCAAAAGGACTGTGGAGGGGCTACTTTGTCCTGTTGAGTAATAAGTGACAAAGAAGTCAACCATTTTAGAAGCTTGATTCCTGCTGTTTTTATCACTAAACTCACAGTGCTTCAGGTTAGTGTTATTAATTTAGTCATCATTTGAAAGGATTTTAAAAAAAATTGTAATTATATTTTAAAAATGTTTTGAAGATGTATTGGAAGAAACCCTCCCTGGTGTTTAAATCTTATCTTTGAAAATGACTTTTTATATAAAGGTTAATATAAAGTTAAATATTTAAGTGTTTATAGACTCTATATAAGAGTATACAGCTTACATACATGAAAATACCCAAACAACCAGGTGAAACAGCAGTGTGCCTCAACTGAACTCTGATCTCTGACTTGGATTACCTGACATGAACTTTAAAACAACAGCAAGCATAAAGTCTTTTATATTTTAGAGATGTAACTGTGTTATATTTCTAAATATTACAATAAATTATTCTCATGATATGTGTATAGTTCTTGCTGGTTGCCATATTTCTTGTATGTGTATATATACAAAAATGTCTTTCTTTTTTGTTTGTTTGTTTTTTTCACCTAGCAGTGATTTTGTTGGCTTCAAATCTATTTCATATCTTTCTTAAACTTTTTACTGTGAATTTTGTACTTAAAACTATATTATAATATTTTAGTGATACAGCAGTTGAATGAAAAGTGAACAACCAAACCATACTTGCATACATTAAGACACAAATCAACTATATAATAAAGGCAGATTTAACAAAAATTTGAAAGTTGACAAATATATTTTTCATAAATGTCACAACATCACAAATTGTCACAACTTTTAAATTGTATAAATGTATAGCTAAAATTATGAATTTCATTACTGATGCAGAAATATCAAACCATTATTTTGTTCAATATTACATTTTCATTCATTAATTAAAACATTTATGAAGGAATGCAAAGAACAATTCATGAAAAATGTTTAAAACAAGACCTAGTTTAATGGCAAGTTTCCATTGTGACAATTGTGCAACAAGGACAGCATGTGTTCAATGAACTGTAGCTAACTCAATTAGGTTCAGTAGTGTAGTAGAACTTTAGTAGTGAAAACTATACACAAAATGTAGTCATATTTTTTATTTAGTAGGCCTTCTTCATAATAGTTTATTAGTTTTCGTATTTCAGTGTTATACCCTCTTAATGAACTACTTTTTATGATTTTTTTAAAGCCAGTAGTAGCCTATGTCTAGCCTTACACTGACTTGCAGCAGAGCGCTTGCCTCCCTGAATGATCGCAGAGTTACATAACACATGAAAAAAAAAAAAAAAGTTATCTGACATTTCGAAGAACCCCAACTTCCATGCATCTCAGACAACCAACGCAAAACACACCGAATGCCTGAAGAACGCCAAAGAAAATACAGCAATAAACAATCCACTACAGAGAAGTTTTGCCACCGGCTTTCTGTCTAATCTCACCGGTTTTGGTGTTGCGTTTCCAGGCATCTCGCTCCGGTGAAGTGCGCTCGGGTTTGGACCTTCGCTCGGAGGCGGGGCGGACTAAACTCTCAGGTGAACTTCTTGAAGGTGATTTGTGGAGACGCGGAAAGAGAAGTGTTTTTAAGAGTGTCGTGAGACACGTCGCAGTACAACGGCCCTGCCCTCGTCCCACCTCCCGGGACCCACAATCTGCATACGGCTGAATGGAGAGCAGTGTACCGGTATGAGACTAAGGAACTGTGGAGGAGGGATCATGAGCTACGGGACAGAGAGGGCGGGGAGAAGTATGTGAGGAGAAAAAGAACCCCTTGTTCTGCGTTCATGTGTAAAATTAAAATGATTTTTGGGCAGAGTGCAAATCTATCTATATATCTATCTAAAGAAACTTTCAACTTGGACACAAGTTTGCTCCCGAGGTCCAGTCTATTGTACTTGTATAACAAACTGACAAATCATGCAACATATAAAATCATTTCAAGGTTTCCATACCTTTTGTCCTTTGAGTTTTTTATTTCCAGCTCTTCCTGATTAACGGATAAAAATGAATGTAATTTTTGACATTCACAGAGTAATTCTAGATATTTGAGAACTGAGCATAATTACAAAAAGCATATACACTACAGACATTTTCATGACTTGATTTTATTAATGTATTAATTAATTTATTAATGTTCATATATCCAATGTGTGCTGTGATGTTTAAAGTAAAATGTATATGGTAGCCTACATTTTTTAACCTTCATTCATTTCGTGAGAACAGAATTGCATGGAAATTCAATCTGCTGAATTAAAAAAAAAAAAAAATTATATATATATATATATATATATATATATATATATATATATATAATAAATGTGTGGTCTTCGAATAAAATAAAATTAGATATTATATTATATTATATATTGGGTATATAAAATAATCTTTGGTCTGAATAGAAGATATACATGTGACTAAAACATTAACAGAAATACTGTATAAGCAAGCAACAGAGGCCTCAGTACTCTCAACCAAAACCAGCAATATACAATTCAATCACGTAAACAAAGTACAATTGCTGGTTCATTGCTTAAAAATACAGCAGCAATTTTTTTTATAATAAAAAAAATAAAATTAAAATAAAGACCTTTTCTAAATGACACTAAGTATTTTGCATGTGAAATGTCAAATGTGGTTATTTGATTTGATGGTTGGTCAGAGCTGGAATTTTTGGAATTTTAGCTCTTAATGGTCCATAACATTCAAGTAATACTGTGGGTTTAAATTTGGATACATTTACATAAAATGAATATATAAAATCTTTTTCTTTCATTTACTGTCTTATCAACAGTGAAATGTTGTATAACCTACTTAAAAAAAAACAAACAAAAAACCATTGTTTTCTTTTTGCTGGTTGTTGCTTCTATGAAAATGTCAGTCTGCTGGCCTTTGTGATGTGTTGCACTTTTATGTTCATGATTTGTTAATTGTACACACAGTCTCTTGGTCGCAACCCTCTAGCAGAGCACGGTAGCGTTTCTTCACATCCTCATACATTGGGACAGGGTCGGTGAGTCCAGGCAAGGTCAAAGATTTCTCATTGAGTCGCACACCCATTCTAATCCCCTCCGGGCATTTATACAGCACTACCAGCAGGTTGGCAGCGTACGGCACAATCTTCCCACTTCGAAATATTCTGTTGTGCTGGGTTGCAAAGTTAGTTGAGCTGAGAGGGATGTCATCCTTGAACAGATCCAGCAGGGTGAGGAGGGGTAACAGTGTCTCAGCATGGCCGACCTGCACTGTCACAGCCTCCGACACAATGCCATCCGAGCTGAGAGAAAGAGAGAGAGGACAAACTATAATACAGGATTAAATAGAGAAAAGAGAGAACACCTTGAACCCCTGTATTAGGCTTAAAAAAAATGTACTGTACTTGGATTCAATACAATTCAGCAAAAATCACTCTGAAAAATAAATAGTTCTGAATGCATGTTCTTGAAGTTTGATTCAGTGTTATCTCACATTGCACTTGGCCTTTCATTACAAAGCCCAGAAGACTTGAATTACAAATCACTGTTTGGATTTTTCTAGAGTGCCTAGGTAAGTCTACGTCACTGTGGACTTCTCCCTCCCTACTGTTTGCAACCACTGATTGTGGAGGAGTGATCCTTAACCTTTGAACATGAACAAAGGTAATCTTTGAAAAGAAAAAAATATATACACGTATATTCACATCAATGTCCTTATACTGGGAACAATGAAACAAACTCAAAGGGAATGTGAACGGGGAGTAAAACTGAACATAATGCAGAGGAGAACCAGCAATACACACTACCTGCTGTGCAATCATTCATAAAACACACTGATCATAAATGGGCCTGTGCAGTGTTTTCTGAATGGGTAAGGCAAAGTTATCACCTCATAAACATTTGGCAGAGCCAATTAAAAGCTGATGAATGCTAAATAATCAAAAACTTTCACTGCAAACATGTTGACCAAGTCAACACTAGCAGAGGGAGGTAGATTTGTTAGAGGTGATGCCAGTACAAAGTAGTATTATGAAGAGTTTCAGGAAGTTTTAAATATACGCTAGACAGACATGTTTGACCTATTTTAAAAAACATTAAGCTAAAGTAAATGTAGTTTTACTTTTAGACAACATTCTTTTTGTGTTTATGTCCATTCCTCTGCCCAAAAAAGCTGCATAAACACACTCAGTGCATCACACCTTGATGTACTTTGAGAATTCTGAGTGTTTAAAAATTACTTAACAATTGAGCATCATTTTTAATGTGTCCAACAAAATATAACATATGACTGTTTTAAAGTTTTCTTTTTACAAAACCATCTGTAAATCAAATGTTTCAACAGAGAGATATCTAGGCTAAAAGCTTGCTAAGTTATCACAGATAGGATGTCTCAAAAATGAACAGTTGTAGAATATACTCACTTGATCTAATACTGCAACAACATCATTCTGACTTCAAACAGTGAGTTTTTAAATAACCGATACCCTGGACAATGATAGATGCTAATTTTACATACATGGTAACAACTAAACCACTTGCAACCACTTTGTTTTTCATCTTAAAATGACTGACCATAATCAAAAATACTAGACAGCACCAGTCCAAATTTCATAGCCAAGAATTTAGATATGTCAGGGACGTCCATATCAAATCAGTCTACAGTATTTGACCAACTAATGGATTATAATTGTCTTATTTGCTTCTTGTCTGATGCTATTAGTTACTTTAAGATTTGAAAAGGAAAGGAAGAAGTAAAAAAAAAAAAAAAAAAAAAAAAGTCATATAATTATCAAGAAATTAATGCAAAACCGGTATGGTTGGATTTCTGGAAATGGCTAGAAGAATAGTTGACTAAATTACTTCATTTGAATATCCATCATTTACTTACTGTCATGCTGTTCAAAACCTGTATGGCCATCTTTTCACCGTCAAACACAAACAAAGAAATGTAACCGCAATGTTCAAGCTGCTCTTCAGCTACATTCAGAATTATGGCGAAAGTATCTCAGCAAATAAAATTACATTTATAAAGTAAATGAGTAAATGATTTTTCTTAAAGCTGCAGTCCGTATGTTTTGCCTCTTTGTCGCCATCTCGGTTTGAAAATCTGGAATTGCAAGCTGCTTGCAGAATTATCTCGCTTGCGTGGGTTGTGATTTGGCACGGCTTCAGTGTGGATGAATCTAATGTTTTAAGGTGAATGTGTAGCTGTCAGTCACCGCACCGGTGTGGATGATTATTGTACTTTGCAATCACAGATTCTAGCCTATGTCTTGGAATATATGACCCAAATAAGAATTTTCACCGTATATTGTCATCTGAACAAGTGTGAACAAGTCTGCCACGCTTGTTCTGACCAACTGAGGAAAAAAGCATTACAATAAATCGCGCTACCGATGGTGATTTAATCTAAAGATCAGTTAGCTCATATCACATCAAACGGTGCAAAGTATTAATATTGTTATACTTTATCAAATTATTAATGATAACAACATCAGCATTGTGTGACTATGAGTATAGTGTGTAGATTTCAATTTCTGCACAGTCTGATATCTAATTGTTATACCATTCGAATTAAATTCTTTTAACCCAAAAAGCAAACCATGCTCCCTTCGAACTGGTTTTCTTTAAAATAAAAATTTTGTGTAATCCCAGGCTATCTGTAATCAGAAGCACATTTAAAACTGGAATATAATTTAATTTTATTCACATGTGTTTCATAAACACATAATTCTTTCTGGATTACAATCCGCCATCAAAATGGTACATTTAATTATTTTAGCTGCTGTGAGAAAAGGCTATAAACGATCCGCCTCCTGCAGGATCCTCACATGCGATAGCCTAGTAGCCGGGACAACTTCTTTATGTTTACAGACGTGACGTAATGATGCAGTGCCATGCTTGAAGTTCCCGTGGAAACCTAACCGTACCACTCAAATTTGAAAACATTATTATAAGCTAACCATTGTGAATCGGGCTAAAGTAAGGCGATACTTTTGAACACTGGCTGGTTATGTACTTGCTCAAATATTGATTTCGGATCATTTTTAACCAAAAAAAGTTACGGACTGCAGCTTTAAACAGAAGAGAATGGCGCTAGCAATGACAAAGAACACAGGTTTGACTCCCAATGATTGGCCAAATATTTACATGTAAATATAAGGACACGTATACTTATTTGTGGATACCCTCAACCATCTAGTTTCATGACACACATCTGCCCCACACCCAAGTTTGCTTAACTTTCAGTACATTCAAACACAGAAAAGGATGATTAACAGACCCAAGGGAATGATGAATAGAAGGATTGCTGATTATTACACAAGAGAATTATATCACTCTAGTTCCGGTTCAGATCCTGTGTATCCTGTGTAATGTGGCATGCTGGGGCTCTGTGTGTGAAGTGGGTAGTGGGTATGAGGCTGTATTTGTGGTATGACGCTAGTCAGTAAGAAAAATAGTTGTTATGCATGCTCGACTGCTCTCAAATAGAGATATTACTGGTTAGACAAACTAACCACGTTTTGGCTACGTTCACACATAGCATTTGGGATTGTCAACAATGTTTGCTGCAAGGTTTAACGTTCAGTAGCAAACAGGAGTGGATCAATCAATGAGCAGGTAACCAAAGTCAATGCCCTTCGATAACCTTGAGTAATCCCTGAAATTAGAGTGACAGATAATGATAGCAAATATTTTCGTCTTAGCTTTCTCTGGTTGTATTAGTTGTATTTTTTCTTTCTTCTCATCTCAAACACTTATTCGATCACACAATGTCCAATAACAAATAACCAAAGAATGTGTCTGATGTTATACACTACCATTCAAAAAACTGGGGTTGGAATGATTCCCATTTCAAACAAATGTTATTTTTTTGAACTTTCTATTTATCAAGAAATCTTGAAAAACATGTATAACAATTTCTCACATGCATTCTGAACTAATTGCAAACGTGAAATAGTGGTCTGGCAGGACTCCACATACAATACATTGCAATAGTCCAGACGAGACAACACAAAGGCATTGATAACCTTTTCTTTTCTTGACAGAATAGGCTTTAATCGAGCAATAGACCTAATCTGGAAAAAACAACTCTTTACTACAGCATTTATCTGCTTGTCAAATTTCAGCTCTGGGTCAAACACCACACCTAAGTTCCTTATTTGGTCATGGCAATAATCAGACCATGAACCCAAATATGTGGACATATCTGAACAACCTCTGACAGAGCCAAAAAACATAATCTCAGTTTTGCTCTGGTTCAACTGAAGCAGATTTTGAGACAACCAGCTCTTAACCTCCTCTAAACATGCAAAAAGCAAATTCGAGCCATTTTTCTCTCCCATTGTCATAGGTAAATAGATCTGTGTATCATCCGCATACAAATGGTACGACATGCCGTATTTTTTAAAAATTGAGCCCAGGGGCAACATATACAATGAAAATAAAATAGGGCCAATAACAGAACCCTGGGGAACACCACAAATAACAGGCACTGTCGTTGAAACAAAGTTACCATACTTTACAGAGGATGATCTATGTGACAAAGACTTAAACCACTCTAAAACCGTCTCACGAATTCCAACTAAATGGGATAACCGCTTTATAAGAATAACATGGTCTATTGTGTCAAAAGCTGCACTTAAGTCCAACAAAATCAAAGCTGCCACATTACCTGCATCTCTGATTATGCGAAGGTCATTAACAACCCTTAAAAGTGCAGACTCAGTGCTGTGACCTACTCTAAAACCGGACTGAAATTTGTCTAATATCTCATTCCTACTTAAAAATGACATTAACTGGGAATAAACCACCTTCTCTAAAATCTTTGCTAGGCATGGGAGTTTTGAGATGGGCCGATAATTCTTCAAATCTAGAGGGTCTAAATTAGGTTTTTTAAGAAGAGGCTGAATAACCGCCTGTTTAAGGCCAGCAGGAACAACTCCATTATGAAGACTACTATTGACAATAGACGTGATACTCGGCCCAACAACATCAACCATCTCCTTAAGAAGACGTAAAGGGACCACATCACAACTACCAGATGTAGGCTTCAAACGCACAATAATATCCCTAACTCGCGCCAGAGACACCTGCTCAAAGAGCTCCAAACTCCTTACACACACCGGTAGCATCACAGACTCAGCTGAGAATGTAGGCAGACAAAATCTAATCTTTTCTATTTTTTCCACAAAAAATGTCCGAAACATTTCACATACCTCCAAAGAGGGGGTCAAAGTAGAACATCCAATCGGATTGAGAAGTCTATTAATTATTGAAAAAAGGGCTGCAGGGGCATTGTAATTCTGTGCAATGACCTTCGAGAAATCATTTTGCCTTGCAGTTCTCACAGCAGCCTGGTAATCTGAAAAACACTGCCTCATAAATTGTAGTGAAACCTGCAGCTTATCCTTTCTCCATTTCCGTTCAGCCTTTCTGCATTCCTGCCTCAGAAAACAAGTATTGTTATTAAGCCATGGAGTAGGATTAAGTTTAGGTTTAGGTTTCCTAACCTTATATGGGGCCACTACATCTAAGATATCAGAGCAAACAGAATTGAACAATATCAGCAGCTCGTCTGGGCCCACAGAAGGAGAGGGAGACTCAAACACATTCACAAATGATGAGGAGTTATATACCTCAGAAAATTCTACCGCCGTGGATGACGTAATAAGACGAGAACAAAGCACACCTAACTGTGGCAACACTGGTTTGCATGGCATAGTAACATTAAAAATTACGGGCATGTGATCAGACAGACCACAGTTTAAGACATCAACATTAGAAATAGGAAGACCCAGAGATAAGACCAAGTCCAAGATATGGCCTTGCTCAGGGGTTGGATTTGAAATAAATTGTGTAAAATTAAAAGAGTCCACCAGCTGTAAAAACTCAGAAACCATTGGCTTATTTGGACAACACACATGAATATTGAAGTCCCCAAGAATTAGAACGTAATCACAACTTGGCACAATATGTGATAAAAATTCAGAGAACTGCTGAATGAAATCCTTATTATATTTTGGTGGTCTGTAGACCAACACACATTACAGATTTCCAGTCATACATCATCACTTGAGCCTCAAAGCTCTGATAGTTCATCTCTGACAAAAGACGGCATTTAAATCCCTTCTTAAAAACACATGCAAGCCCGCCACCCCGGCCAGTAGTTCTAGGGGTGCTAAAAAATGTACAGTCATATGGAGAAAGCTCAATCAGGGCGTGTCTCGCCAACATTAAGCCATGTTTCAGAAATAAACAAAAAATCCAAATCATGTTGTGTAAAAAAGTCATTTAAAATAAACGTTTTGTTTAAGAGTGATCTTGCGTTAACCAGAGCCATATTTACTATACTTTCAGACTCCCGCGTAGACGATGACGCTCCAACCGAGACCACAGCCGACTCCATATAACGCAAATTGTTAGTATTTACTCCTCTCTAAACTTTGTGTCGCTGAGTCACAGCCCGCGGAGATGGTATACAAAAGTCCGGACAAACTGAACGCAAGCAGGAGAGTCTCTCATTCGAACAGTCTCCCGAAGACAGCAGGCGACTCTCCGACATCCATGATGCTCTAGCTTTCACAGCGAAACCCGCCCGTCTGCCCCGCTTCCGACGGCGATTGCTCCGAATCCGCCGTGATCGCCGGTGCCCACACTCTAGGCCGAGCCAGGGTTCCACTGGCATAGAAGGCATGAATCGCGGGTAAAAACAACACTTTCCACTACGAGAGAGATCGTCCATCACTACACGAATGTGAAGCAAAGTATTGCAGTCATAAGTCCAGAGAGAGTAATTAGGGTTGATAAAACATACAAATAAAACAAAAGACATTAAAATAGACAGAACGGAACGACGGCCAGCCAACACACACGGCGCCATCTTGGATCCCATTTCAAGCCCATAATGATACAAAAATAAAAGGTTTTAGCTGAAGAAACAACAGCACAATGGCAAATAAATGTAGATAGATTTGCAATAAAATGGAAATTGTATAACATTTTCCTTATATGCATTTTATAAAGATAAGAGAGACTGCTCAGGGATCTTACTTGATCTGGGATACAACTCGGTCAAGACGATAGAAAAGATCATGGAAGAGAATGCAGCTTGACTTGCTGTTGATATCATGCCCGTGGCTCCGCTTCCAGTACTGCTTCAGGTCACCAGCATACTCCATTACCTTAAGAGACACAACACAGACACGCCTTCAAACACTTACAGGTACATCTCACATCTCACCAGTGTGCAATAACATTCAGATGTATTTGTTATCATTAGACTAACACTGTGAATTATAAATCTCCGCTGGCCTGCAAATAAAAGTTTTATCTTAAAAGATACACTACCAAAAAAGTTTAAAGGGATTAGTAAGGTTTATAAAATATTTTTGAGTGTAGTCTCTTATGCTTACTAGGGATGATTTGTTTGCTCAAAAAAATGACCTCTAAAGTAAACAGTAATAATATGAAATATGATTACAATTTAAATGAGCTGTTTTGTATTGTAACATATTGTGAAAATGTATTTTAATCCAGTGATGACAGCAGCCATTACTCCAGTCTTCAGTGTCAAATGATCCTTAAATTATTCTAATATGTGACCCTGGACTACAAAACTAGTCGTAAGTAGCACGGGTATATTCGTAGCAATAGCCAACAATACATTGTATGGGTCAAAATTATCAATTTTTCTTTTATGCCAAAAATTATTAGGATATTAAGTAAAAATCATGTTCCATGAAGATATTTTGTAAATTTCCTACCAGAAATATATCACAAATTAATTTTTGATTAGTAATATGCATTTTGCACCCTCAGATTCAAGATTTTCAAATAGTTGCATCTCAGCCAAATATTGTCCTATCCTGACAAACCATACATCAATGGAAAGCTTATTTCAGATTATGTATAAATCTCAATTTAAAAAAATTGGCCCTTATGACTAGTTTTGTGGTCCAGGGTCACATACGATGATTTGATGCATAAGAAACTTTTCTTATTATTATCATCAATATTGAAAACCATTCTGCTGCATAAGATTTTTGTTGCAAACTGTGAGAAAGTTCAAAAGCATTAATTTGAAATAGGATTTTTAAAAATATACTATACATGTAAAAGTCTTTTGAACAATTCATGCATTCTTGCTAGATAAAAGTATTCATTTCTGTATAAACATTTTTTTTTTTTATTTCAGTGATAATAAGCTTTCCATTGATGTATTTTTTTGTTAGGATAGGACGATATTTAGCCGAGATACAAATATTTGAAAATCTGAGGGTGCAAAATATCAAAATATTGAGAAAATCACCTTTAAAGCTGTCCAAATGAAGTCCTTAGCAATGCATTTTACTAATCAAAAGTTAAGTTTTGATATATTTATGGTAGGAAATTTACAAAATATCTTCATGGAACATGGTCTTTACTTAATATCCTAATAATTTTTGGCATAAAAGAAAAATCAGTCATTTTAACCCATACAATGTATTTTTGGCTATTGCTACAAATATACCCCAGCGACTTAAGACTGGTTTTGTGGTCCAGGGTCACATATATAAAATTACCTGTTTCTTAAATAAAACCTCCCAGGAAGAGGAAACAGGCAAACAGAAAAACTGCTCTGTTCCAGTACCTGTGCATCCACCTCGTCAAACAACTGGCACCAGGGTGAGTTCAGCTCCTGGATAGCAAACTCGTATGCACACAGGAAGAAACCTGCTTCCACTGAATCTGTGAAGCAGAATAAATATTAAGACAATGTGTCATTTGCTAACCCATCAGACAGTAGACCAAATTAGACTGTAAATTGTAGATTTCTATATGTTACTTCTTTGTAAAATCTGGATAATTGATAAAAGCATGTGTTGGTGTACATGGCAATCTGATATTTTAGCACTTTCTTTCTGCTGTTGGGGCCAAAAAACACAACACTGCCATCTAATGGTCATACTAACTGCAGTAGCTACAATACAAAATTCTTTCCCTCTCTCACTCTCTGTTTGTGCTTTGATATACAACTGCTGACTGCAGCAAATCAAGTGAGCAGCCCTGACCTCTAAACTCTCTAAGTAAATCCTGCTTCATCAACTGTGGAATGGTGTTCTTGCTTTTGTGGTTCTCATTCCCAACTGTTCCCATCTTAATTCTGTTCTCCAGAGAAAAAGCTACAGCATATTGTCACTTATCGAATTCTTCTACAGTGTTTCATATGGAAACTCGAGTGCTTCAAATCTATTCCACCAAAATAAACTGAAATGGTATGGATACCGCCCCACCATTTTTGAATTCAAAGTAAAAATAAATAAATAAATGGACAAAGTATTTTAACCTAATTAACATACATATTTCAATGGCTCAAACAGAAATTCAAAATTCTTTAAAAATGTTCAAATAAATGTGCTGAAAATTCAAATTTTGCATGCAGATTTTCATGTAACATATGGGACATTAATGCTGTGGTTGCAATTCATATGTAAAATTTTCAAATTTGGAAGCCCAGCCCTGCCAACCAATTTGAGTTATCGACTTGGAATCTCTTAATTTTCAAAAGTTCCAACCATTTTCATTTTTAGTTTTTTTTAATAGAAATTTTAAATAATCTCAATGATTTCTAATCTAATTTGCATGATGCTTTTACATGCACGCTCACTGCAGATAAATATTTGAAAAGTCAAACAATGTTTGTCAAATTATGTTTCTGTCTTTAGGTTAAACGTTTATTTTGCACATCAGTCTGACATGAAATCGAGAAGGAAGTGTGTGTAATAATACACTGATGTGCAAAACTTTGTAGTTGTGGTTGCAAGAGCACAACATTTAGAGTGAACTGAATTTGCCACATATATTATGAAATTGGCCTTGATTCAAACAGGGGCCCATTTCAGAAAGGAGGTTAAGTGAAAACTCAGAGTATGTTAACCCTGAAATGAAGGAAACTCTGGGTTTTCAGTTTCAAAATGAGAGGTTTGTCAAACCCAAGAAAGCAGGGTAAGTCAAGCCCGTTTCTGAAAGAGAGGTAACTTATACTCAGAGTCAGTTACCAACCTAACCTGGTCAGGGGCAGGTTCTCTTCGGTAAACCCGGAGTTTCTTTCGGTCTCCTCCCCCTTTTTATAGTATTAGCGAAGTTTAAATACCTTATTCATTCATTCACGCTGCAAAATTGCTTTTCTTACTGAGTATTTTTGTCTTATTATCTAAAAATTCTAAAGATATTTAGTCTAGTTTCCTGGGGGATTTTCTTTTTAAGTGCATTTTACGTAAAACAAGTAAAATTGTCCGCCATAGGGTAAGAAAAATAATCTTAATGCAAACTGAAACAAGAATATTTTTCATTTCTTACCCCATTGAGAAACAATTTGCAAAAAAAGAAAAATGCACTTTAAAACACCGGAGATGCAGATCACATTATAAGTCCGCTGTATGCAGATTTTAAGGAAAGTGTGCATCCCTCTCACACTCATTCTGAGAATTTTTTTTGGGCACAAATCCGTCAAAGAGGGGTTTCACAGGACTGTAGGTCAGTGGTGTAAAAATTGGTTTAAATGAAGCTAATCTGGTAAATGACATTCACTTGATAACATCTTTCTGTGACGTCTGGAAGTAACCCAATAATCAGAATTTCCTTCAAGATTTCCAGCGTGGTTGGATGCATTGATGACAAGCATATTTCCACCATTGCACCCTCTGAAAATGAAAATAATTACTGTATGGAATGGAATGCAGAGGAGGAGTAGCTACGAGACGCCGTAACCACATAACCACAAACACAAATTATTCACAATTTTTGAGGTCATCTTTTATTTCCAAGTTTATAGCAAAAGTTACTCTTTTTACTTTTGGATTTTAGAATTCTTCCAATATTTGACCATCTTAAGTTAAGTTAAATTGTGACGTATTGTCATACTCGAAATTGGTGCTCTGCATTTAACCCATCCAAGTGCACACACACACACAGCAGTGAGCAGTGAACAAATGTGCACACACACATACACACACACACACACACACACACACACACACACACACGTAGCCAGAGGTGTCGAAGTGGAAAGAGTGCTGTTCATTCACAATCCCCACCTTCAATTTCTACAAGCCCGACTCCCTAACCATTAGGCCACGACTACCCCCACTATCTTCATCTGTCAGTTATGCTGGTGCAGGTTCTCCCCTCTTTTTGGGAGCCTCTGCCTTCTTGCTGTCGACAAGTCAGTAGTTAATTTTATTACTCTAATTAAGAAATGTAACAGGTTGGAGATTAGAGATCATTTAATTATGTGAAAAGAGTGTTAGACTATGTGGAAAAAGCTGCAGCGCATTGAAATAGACACTGAATGATATTTAATGTCAAATGTTTGTAAAGTCATTTAGCCTACAACCATGAACCTTTCATGCTTAAAGCTTTACCTTGATTGAATTGTTTTTTTATACTTCATTTTTAGCTGCTGTCACGTTCTTGTTTCTTTTTTCTGTCTTTTTCCTTCCTTCCTTTTTTTTTTTTGGCCATGGGATACCATTAAAATGAATATTAGTTCAATAATTTACAGTTTTCACCTCTGATATTATAACAGTTATTAACTTATTGACAGTTATTAAGAATCAAAGTTATGCATTGACTCGGAAGTACGTGAACGTCTTTTTGGCAGGAGCTGTTGCCATGGTGAATCGTAATTTTCGAGCTCCACTGACTCATGACTTTTCATAGCCGTGGTGCAACCTACTCAGAGTTGAATAAACTACCACAATTCAGCGTTGGTTGAACCTCCTTATTGAAACGGGCCCCAGCTCTTCCCATAAAACAAAACAAAACAAACATATCATATTTAAAAATCATTATCAATCTTCTAAACTATGCAGTAACATTTTGGACACTGCTTTATTTCAGCATTTGTGACTTGTGTAATAGGGTCATGATCGTATTATGCCATCACTGACCATCAGTGATGCTGGCGTAAGGGACCTGCAGCCTGTCAGCCATTTTCTCCATTACTCTTTTCATCTCAGGGCCTTCATTGAAGTGTTTCACTTCCTCCAAGGCGCTCTTGTTGTTCTCCACTTCTTTCACAAACCGTTCGCACTGGTCAAAGAAACGCATCAAAGCGTCGTTCACAGCAAGTTCCAACTCAGCTGAAAGAAACATATACATTTAAAACATAAAAAATGATGGCATAAAACATGACGATAATCAACATTTTGACATCCGTATGACTTTAAATGCAGAAATGAAAAGTGCAAGTCTCCATTTTCTCTCCAACGAATCTCGCTGCTGTTGAGAGGAAACAAGTGAGCCATATCTTGTAGGCAGACCCTAGATTACAGACTAAAGCTAAATTAAGCACATGTTCATGATGGAAAACAATGATTTTAACAGTAAGGCATGCAGATGATTCAGTTCTTGCGGTAACTACAGGGCTGGGTCCTCATGCATTACCTTCTATGCTGAGTGCTTTCATTAGTCCCTCTCTGAAAGCGATGGTGCTGTTCACACACCTGTGCTTGGAGCTGGTGATCAGTTTCACGCGTCCGTGACGCACGTTTTCCTCGGTCAGCAAAGAAGGGAACCATTTGATGAGTCTCTGCGCCAGGTGCCTGTGATCCTTACGGCCCTTGTCCACCAGTCGCCCGTCCATATCATCCGTGTACCACATCTTCCACTGCGACTTTATCTCTGACAAACAGTTCAAGTTACCGGTCGCATCACCCACGACGAGATCATAAAATTCGCGCATCTTCTGAATGTTTTTAATGGTCGGGTACCTCGTTCCGTGCCGGATTATAGCTGTCAAATGAATTTCGCTGCATTTCGAAGGCGGCAGCGTCACGAGGGAGTTGTTTGTGGCCAAAATATCGTCCATTAAGTACGTGTTGACCTCTTCATAGCGACCTTTGGTGCCAAAATACCTGGCGATCGTTGGTATGATGATTTTTGTGGATGAATGGATGCTACAAGAGGACATAAACGCCCAGTAACTTATAATGCAATGAAAAAGAACAAAACATATCGTTGTTACCACTTGTTTGGCCATGTTTGTGTTTTGGGTTGGTTGCTCGGCGTCGCTTCTCCTTTTGCGCAACTGAAAAGTGACTCATTTCGATGAGACCTTACTCGCAGGCTGATGATCGCTAATGTTTACACCGACAACACTGGGAATGTTGGCCAAATAGTAGCTTTCCCTGTGGATCTGCTTTCTCTGTCCCTGCATTTGTAGCCACTGGTTATTCTTGACCTGACAAATAGTAAAAAATATCTTGGTAAATTAAATTATGGTAAATACTTGGTCAAATAAATTAAATAAATGGTTATTATACCGGATTTAACAGAATTTTAAGTGTTATTTCTAAGTCTAGACAGGTCATGGAAATCCATATCTATTCTATGCTCTGAATACATTAGGAAATTAAAAATCTACTCAATCTACTAAATTCAATCTACTAAAATTGAATCTTTCAGTGACGTAACATTGGTACCAAAGAGACACTTTCAACCACAGATGTAGAAAGACAAGATAAAACAACGAAAAAAACATAAAATCAAGTAGAAATCCCATAAATTATTTCACAATATTATTAAATGCTAAAATGTGTCTGTACTCTGTATGGGTTTGGGTGTAGTAGGCTTAAATAAGTAATGTATGTTAAGTATGATTAATTACTGTGTCATAAAATAATATCCAGTTAATTCACTTTACATTTATTCAGTAAGAAAACACACGTTTAACACATGAATTAGCCTGTATGTTTAACAAGCACTAGCACACCTGAGTATTTTAGATGTCGCTCTGAAACAGCACACTATACAAATTACTGTGGATAGTATTAGCCAAGGTGTTTTAACCACATGCATCCTCAGTATCCTTCATACCAATGTCATCATGGTCAAGCAGTCCACTTTTACCTAAATTACACATATTATGTTAGCTATTCAATCTGTAGAGCAACCAAACCCCTATATTTAATATGTAGACATATCATTTTATACACAGATAAATCCAGTGTTACATTCTGGTTGGACCTCGAAGAGGAGGCGGGGCGTTGAGTACTACGTCACGGGCAGGGGGACAAGACGGGATCCCCCTCCCATCCCTTTCTTCTTCTTCACTCAGGAGCCGCTTTAAATCCGCCCACTGACGCGCACGTCTCCAGCTGCAATACGCGGCCAAAACCACCAACAACATCACCACACAGTTACACTCTGACGGGAATATTTTACTCGACAGCGGGCTTGTCAGGAGAGGCGTGTTGTTTTGGCCTGGATCGGGATCGCGTCGGATCGGACGAGCTACAAGTCTTCTTTGGAGAAAATAACAGCACGGTGAGTTGGACTCAACGGAGCTGTTGATCTTCACTTCCCAGGGCCTCTTTAAGAACACGTTTCTCGTATTTTGACGTCCACTAGTCCTCTGTGGGTCTCTTCTAACCGCCCACTGTGGACTAGGGGAATTTATTTTCCACTAGGATCGAGTGATCCTTTGCTGTGTAATCTCTCTTTAATCGCTTGCCTAATCATCAGCTCTGTCGTTTCTAAAGGTAAAGAGCCGTTATGACACACCGGGAGAGAATGGCAGCTTTTGCCACGTATTAATGGAAAGCATTTGTCGTAATAGCGCGTGATCACGATGGCCGTAATAAAGTGTAACGCTTTTCTCGCGTCAGTTGACGAAAGCCGTAACAATTTATCTCACTCATAGCGCTCAGTGACAACCTGATGAGTCTAGCGTGAAAAAGTGGGTGATACATTTAGAGGCTGAGTGGCCCACATGTTGCTTTCTGGGGTTGTTAACGTAGCATGTCCTATTTTAAATTGTTGACAAATATGCCACCGAGCGATTAAAGGGATCGTTCACCCCAAAATTAGAATTCTCTGTGAGAAATATGCAAGAATTTGAAGTGGTCACTTAAAATTATTGCTGTTTGTAATACAGTATTCAGCGCATGAATGAAACCGGTTTTCGATCAAGTCAAATTGTAGTTTGGCGTCTCTGTTTCAGTTATCGCTATCCATTATAAAGACGTTTTATACTAAACAATTTTCGTGATATATTGTGAAGTGTAAGTGTGCAATAAAGCGATAAATTAAGACAGCACTCACTATTTGCCAATGGCTCGCGATCTAGCAGCTGTTGCCATGGTTACCTCCTAAAGCAAATGCGATTTCTGTTCGCGAGCGTAGCGTACTCGGACTGTTATCTAATTTTTCTGTTTACCAAAATGTTGTTGGAAAATTGGTAGCTGAAATGTATACAGAGATACTTGTATTTAAAAACAGTATTTTGTTTGTTAGACCGCCCCCCCCCCCCCAAACACACACTCATTAGGTGGTTTTAGTCGTATGACTATGTAATGTGATGTAACGTTAGTCGTATGTAACAACTAAAAAGACAAAGTATTCATTTTGAGGTGAACTATTCCTTTAAACTTCAAGGTCTGTTGAAACAGTGTCAGGAAAAATATTTTGTACCCGACTTCCAGTGAATTTTTTGCACTCTGAATCCAGATACAGTTAAGTCCTTATCACTCTCCCATAACCTTCTCTAGATATTTATTACTGAATGATTAAAATTTGTCCACTGGAGCTGCAAAACTATTGCTGTGTCTTCACAGTTCATACTTAAATTACTGCCAGCAGCGAGGACTTTGACCTTGTACTCTCTGTTTTATCCTCTCTGAGGATATCTGGAAGAGAATAATTGACCCGTCAAAACGCTGTAAAACCACATAGCTTTGATAGGAGAGTTAAAACAGTTGGTCTTAAGCCTCAGACAATTTATTGATCTTTTTGACGGCATGGAGAGAACAAAATCTGGACTCAGATGTTTACTGTGTTGTTGTGTTGGCCACGATTCTGTAGTTTGAGACCCAAGGTTAGAGTTTGTTTCTGTCTAAAGAAGCACAAGAGTGCTAAACCACTTTTTTTTCTTTGGAATGACTTGAAACTGGGCCACATCATGGAAGCCATAGTGAGAAAATGTGTTTCTAATTACTGGAAAGGAGAGCAGGAAAGAGGGAGATAACAACATACTCACATTTCACCTATAGACTTAAGCATGAAGGAATATTTAAATCTTTGATCTCTCTGGTGAGACATGTTACTCTACGTATCTGTGTAATCCTAAATATTCAGGTGATTTTTTTATTTTTTTTTTACTTAGATGTGATGTAAGATTAAAACCGGTGATTCATGTGGTTTTGCAATGAATGTATGAGGATGTTCAGTTTCTTTCACACTCCACCCTTCTCTGTCAAAGTCTCTAGTGGTTTCTCTTTCTTTCTATCTCTCTGTTTTTCTTTTTTTACTCAGACACACATCCTCTTGTCCCTGTTTTTTTCCTATCATACAATTTGTCCTACTTAAAGTGAAATGTCATATATTATGGTCTAATTATAGGAAGAGGTCTGTATTTTTATCATCAATATCCCAGGGAGGTTAATAACAACATTCACAAGCAGTGCCTTAAATTCATAGAACCCAGGATTTTTTTATTTTATTTTTTTTAATGAGCAGACACTATATCATAGAAGACATTAGTAGGTCCCCCTTGTTGTGAAAGACCACAAGAGAAAGTGTTTGTTTGGGGAAAGTTTCGGTACTTTTCAGGTACGTTGTCTTGGTTCTGTCTTCTGGTCATCTGTTTGTTTCACTTTTCCATCTGTTATAGACTCTTCTAAAGCAATGCAAACAAACTGCAACTATATCTTGCAACCGTGTTTGTATGAATGTTAGTCAAGCTTCTGTTAGTGCATTTAGATGGCAGGTGGTGTTTTGATGTGGTTTTAGGTGCAAGACTCTGGAGTATTCCAGCAGTGTTTTCAACCAGTTAATGCACTGATTACACACTTCACTTCATCACATGCATAAAAATACATGATTGCTGTTCTCAGTGCGTATTAAGGAGGTTAAATATCAGAATTTAATCTTATTAACAACATGTGCAGACTAAAGTACCGGCACAGGGTGAATGAGTATAATGAGGTAATAACAACCTTAAAGTATATGTTTTGGGAGACCTGATCAGCCCTCAAATATCTTTTAAAATCTGCCCTTGACTGAATAAATCACCCAAACGCTCTCAATACCCCTCTGTTTGTGGCACAGAAGACTATTTGTTCTTGTATTTTGAATTACAAAGATTACATTTGAATTGCAAAGACGTTTTACTTTTTACACACTAATGACAGCTTGGTTTCGGGGTGTGCCAGTGTTTATGGATGTGTCTGTTTTTTGTGTTCGGTGGTTCAGTATACTTTGGGCAAAGAATGCAAAGTAAATAGTGTAAGCCAAAGCAAATGTTTACAAAAAACTGTCAAGGGTTTACTCTATATTACCGTTACTGGTTGTATGTTTATTCAAATGAATTGTGTATTGCAAGTTAAATTAAGAGAAACCAAATGCAGGAGGAAAAAGTGGAATAGAAAAGAGAATAAGGAAGAGAAATTTGGAAATGTGTGGCAAGCAATGAATTCAAGGAAGTGCTTTGTGGTTGAGTTATTAAATTGTGAATGTTGGGCCTGCGGAGAGGAGTTGGCTTTCTGGGACAAAGTGTCTAAAGTTATGTAGAGGTCAGATAGTTCCAGCTTAGGGGATGGTTATGAGAACATGCATACTAATAAGGTTAATTAATAAAAATGTTTAAAATGCAGAGGTAAAACAGGCAGAGGCAAGGTTATGGGAGTTCATTCTTGGTGTCGCAGGTGTTTAGAGGAGCTGAGTTGAAAGAGGAACTTGTCAAGGTCGTACTAAAGGAGGAGTATATGTTTTGCATAACAACAGTTAAATTGTATTTCATTTCCAGGTTGGGGAAATTAAAGTACTGTATTTTGGTGATAAGAGTATCAGCTGATACTTTTTATTATCCACGTACACAGGGCGGGTGTGGAAACCACAAGACCTTCAACAGACTTGCGCAACAACTTTCATAAAATAAATTTTTTTCTTTAAGATGTGTGTATGCATAGTCCACAGATATTGCTGGTCAGGAGTAATTCATTCTTAAATGGATAGTTGCCCAAAAAATTAATTCATAGTTTATGTATATTATTTATATTTTATTTTTATTCACCCCCATGTCTTTTCAAATCTGTAGGACAGGGATTTCCAAACTTCCAAACTGCCTTTTGACCAAAAATATTTACTTAAAATACCCCTGAGAAGGTAATATTTAAATAATTTAATAACACATATTCGTGGTTCTGTAATGTAAGATGTCACATGACATGCAGTAAACAATCAAAATATGTAATCTTTATTAAGTATTTAATTTAATTGCATTTTTTAAAAATAAAAATTATTTTATATTTTTGTGACTTAATTGATTATTAGCTTTTCATCAACTCCCTGTAGTTCTCTTAAGAAACCCCATTGGTTCCCAAACATCAATTTGGGAAACCCTGCTGTAGGATATTCTTTCTTCTATGTAAATGTCTCAGTGTTTCATTTATTCATTTATTATTTATTTATTTTTCCATACAATAAAAGTCAGTGGAGTTCAGTGTTGTTTTCATTGTATTGACAAAGACAGTTGAAACATTCTTCCCAAATTATTCCTCCACAGAAAGAAAGTGATAGAGGTTTGGAACGACTCAAGGGTGAGTAAATGATGAGGAAATATCCATTTCTGGGTGAACTATCTTTCTCTATCTGTTTATATAAATAGAAAACAAAAATCCCACTGGCATCAGCTGTTTAAGCTGCGTTCCTGTATCTGGTAGAGCAACGCTAAGGCCATGGGTTTGATTCCAAGGGAACACGCATATTGTAAACCTATACTGTAAGTCACATTGGATAAAAGTGTCTGCCTAATGCATAAATGAAAATAAACACAACAAAAATAGCATCAGTGGTGGATTGAGGCTCACAGTGCTATGTAAATGTACACGTCTGTGAGGAGGATGCAGGCTGTAGATGTAGGCCAGGATAGCAAGGAGAGCACCAAAACAGTGTTGATGTCTTAGTCTTGGAAGCGCTGATGAATTAATCTGTGCCGTGACTTGCTTCTGTAGTCTGTAATTTCCTCATGCAGGGCTGGTAGAGCAAAAATGATTTATTTCATCTCTGAATCACAGAGACGGACACTGAAAACATCTCCTAATGGAAAAATCCACACACACTTGCAGAGCACAGTTGGAGATTCTAGTTGGTTTGCATTCCTCCTCTAAAGAAACATTTGCTTTTCCACAACCTGCTAAAAAACTAGCTTGGGAAAATAGTGAAACTGAAGCTCTCAAGGAGAATCCCATTGGGCTTTACTGTTCTCTCTTGCAAAATCAGAAGATAAGTTACAAAGAGGACATAAAATGCTTATGTTATGTTATCTGTTAATTTAGAATTTTTAAATGTTGTCATTTTGATTTTAGTTTTCAGATAACAAGTAAAAATGTAAAAACACATCACATACTTCTTGAAGTAATTTTGGCATTTGACATTAATGGCATGCTACATTTAAGCTTCATTACATTTGTCTGTGTAATAATGCATCTAAATGCCACTTCAGCTGCTTCACTTTATTCTGCAGTGGAAAGATCTGTTTTGTTGATTCTGATTTCATTCAGTTGGTAACAGTCCTATAGTGTCTTATCATACTAACTAATTATTAGTCAAATTTAACTATTTGATATGAAAAATTATGCATACATTTAATAAGGTTAGTAAAAAGATTGTATTTTATATAGGCAAAAATGACCTGGAAATCAATTTAAGTAAATTTTAGTATGCAGTCGTGAACTTTAATCATATAAAATGTAATTTCCCAGCAATAAAATTATGGCCAGTGAAAACCACTAGCCACATTGGCAGGTGAGCAAAAACGTTAATGTCAAGCCCTGGTTATAACTGCAGGTCCACTTCAGCAATTTTATGAAATGGTGGTTAGAACTCAACTTACGCAAACCTTACGCAACTAACAGTTTTTGGGCAAGTTATAAACTTTGAGTCATTATTGACTTAAATTATATCATTTGAACTAACCCAAAGCCAAAACGTATGATGCCACACATGTAAAACTATGTATTCCAATTCTATAATTCTGAAATGACAATGATTTAGAAATAATGTAATGCAAAATGGCTTTTACTGTAATGTGCGTGATGCATTTAACTGCCTGTAAAATTTAAATATTAATCAGAATATCCAGTTGTAAGCAAATCCAACTAGTGTGCTTTATCTGAGTAAAGGTAAATAAGCTATTTATTCCTGCCATGACTTTAAAGAGAACTGCGGCTTTACTGCCAGTACACACAGTGTGATAATTAGAAACTAAGAGAGAGAGTGCTTAGCTGTCCTATATGCGTATTGACCTGCACAAGTGTGTGTGTGTGTGTGTGTGTGTGCGCTGTTGCATGACTAACTGGATTTAGCAAAGACATCAATGTGTGCTGTTTGGCCATACGTCGGTCTTTATGTAATATTGGTCTTCTTTTGTGGTAGCAGGTGTGTTTTTCATGAATTTCATATGTGTAATCTGTTAAACAAAAGTTTAACCAATGACACACATGACTGTTTCCACCTTTCCATCATTTGGACTGTCTGCTAAAGAATGGACAATATTATTGACGTGGACTTCAATGGTCAGATGACTCTTCTATTCACATTGCTAGCTTGCATTGATCTCTTTTTTTTTTTTTTTGCTTGCATGCACATGTGTCTAGGAGTTGTGTCCTTGTATATGTGTGCTCTGTAAATATTTGCCACCTTTTGTGAATAGGAACTGAGCCAGGTGTGTTAAGAGGCTATGTTTGTTTTAAGATGTAAAATGAGAGGTAATCAAAACTCACTGAGAGCAGCTACGTTAATATAACTCTTGCATATACAGCATTACATTTCATTTCATACAATGTTCATGTAGTTTGAGTCATGCAAAAATGTTGTTTTGGGGCAAAAAAATATTCATTTGGCCAATACACTGTAATCTAATCTGCAGCTGTCATATTGTAACTATTTATGGTTTTGCGAATAATTAAATTTTTCTGTCCCAGATTATTTAAAAGGATAGGAATCTTTAAATACTTTTTAATAGCAATACTCAATTCTGACAAAAATCATAATCATGATTATTTTGGTCAATACTGTAAGTAATCACGAATATTTAACACGATTACAAGTTGGCCATGTGACCAAAACTTTGTATGAATGATTTATTTAAAGATAGTGATATATATATATATATATAATATCAAATATATTTTCTGTAAATAAGGTTGCTATGACATCTACATTTTAGAGACCAGCGAAATATCACAATTCTCAATACCACAGCAAAATTCTAGAGTAACCAAAATTAGTCAAAAACAAAAAAAAAAGTTTTCAAAACTATTGAAAATAATTAAACGGTCAGTAATAAAAAAGCAGAGGACAAATACATTAGAAAAAAGATACAAATGAAACAAACTGTGCTTTTGTCATGCAAGTCTAAAGTATTCAATTAACCGCCTTCTACAGAAATTGAATAATCTAATGTAAAATAAAACAGCATAGTCTTTACTGTAAGAATTTGACTTTATTTGTTTCTTATTAAAGCTACAAAAGTCGTTCAGTCAAGAGCAGCGAGTGATTAATTGCACAGCCCTACTTTTAAATATACTACATTTTAAAGGATAATGGTAAGTATATTAGTTAAATCTTTTGTGATGTGCCTTTAAAACGCACTCCATTTTGGGCTTGTCAAACCCAGACTTTTAATACCAATTTATAATAAATGCCATATAATAAATTTTATGTTTTGGAATTGAATGTTATGAGATTTCTCAGAATTCTATGGAATGTTATAGACCTTTTTCTGAACGCGGAAGTCTCCCCCGATTAGAACGGTGCTTTACATTTCTGGTTTCTAGTCACATTTACATATTTTCAGAGGCGATAATATAATGTGAAACCTATAAAAGTCATTTTTAAAAGTCATGTGGCGCCATTGTTTCATCACTTTACAGTGTCGCAATGCCTGTCTTTTTGCAGTAAAGAACCAGTTATTGTTCAATGAGTGGGAAGATGACATGAAGCGACACGAGGTTAAGCTGCATTGAAAACAGATGAGTGCACATACAACTCCCGATCGGGACGAAGTTCACAGGATTTTGTACACAGAATGATAAGAGCATACATTATTTTAACATATATTATTATTTCACAGTCAGTATTTTAACTTAAGTGCTGCAAGCCGTATACAGTGCCTGACAAGACAGATTTTCTAATATGCAAAACAAGTACTTTAAAGGAATTCCTTAGCTTACTGTCGTTACTGAGGCAGCCAACAACAGCACAGCAACCCTCTGCACATTTTTATATGTAGTTATATTGAAAAAGTTTAAATTCAGTCTATCTTTTTTTTACCCCGTTTTAATGGATTTCTATGGAGACCGGAACACGAGAGCACCCAAAAGGAAGTTAGAGTCCATCATGGCGCTGCTCATCGGTTATTCAGGAAAAAGGTCTATAGTATGGTACAAAATATGTCATGAGATTACTTGGCATTCCATGAAGATGTATGGCATTCAGTTCCATCAGTTTTCATGGTTCTTTGATGCAGTAATTATCAAGCAGTAAAATTGGGAGATCAAGGCTATGATCAGATCTTTAATATAGTTTCATTTTTGAGATTACAAGAAGTCAGGTGTTTTGAAGTATCACCATCTGCTGAAATATGACTGACAACCTTGGAAAAATTAGTAAAATGCTAAAACAGTGTTACAATATGTTGAATACAATATATGAATGTAAGGAGTTTTCTGATGAGAATAAGCAAAGGAATGCATCTGATGTCTGATAAAAGAGAGGAAGAAATAAAAACCTTGTGTTTATGAAGGGATTGTTTTTATTTTTTTATATTGTGTTCATCAGTCATGCTGGTTTTTATTGTACTGTCAGCTGTGTATGCTGAAGTCTGTGTTTATCCACATGGGTGTTCTTGCACAACATCTGCTTGTTTTTTTCTGTATCAAATGCTGTCGCTTTTTCATTCATAGCTTTTTTGGACGTCACACTTTCGGGAAGAAATGCTGTGCTTTCACTTTGTGTACAAAAAGTATCAGCAGTAGTGTTAAATGAGGATTTTTTGAAAATTTGATTGAGTAGGCTAAGATAAGATTTGTTTGTTCATGTTATGAGTTTGTCATTAATGTAGATAACTTACTGGAAAAACTGGTACAAACTGTAATGATGCACACATAATTAACATCTGAACACTCATTGTAAATGATTACGTGTATTAAATGAAAATGCATTGTTTTAGGACTATTACATTTAAAATGTCAAGTAGAGAGGCTCTAAAGATATTTACAAGATTAATGTTGGCTAATGTGTATTGCAGAGTGAGTTGACAAAACCGAATGAGCTGTGTCCTGAATTTTAAGAATGTTTATATAACAGAATTGAACTTTCTCATGTGGCCCGTTTTCTAACTTCTGAATGTTCAAAAAATGTCTACCAAGATTCAGAGGCCATGGACTGCAACTTGAGTCTTGACCTCTTGTTGTTTAACAGAATCATGTTGAATGTTAACCAACTTCAACTTTTCCACTTTTAAAATGCAAAAAAGATATGTCAAGGAAGGAAATGTTTCACGGCTGTTGATTTCCATCATAAATACTTGTATTTCTTGTATTTTCTATAAACACAATCATATGTAACAGGATAACTTCTAACAACAAATAAGGAAACAGCATGAGCAGATGAATTTGTCAGATCCTCCTGTGAGCCAAAAATGAAACCGGTTTAGTGATGTCATAGGGTTAAGGCCTGACCAAAAATAGTAGAATAAATCAAAAATAAATATTGTGGGAAACTAAACTGTTTCTTACCCACAGGTCATTTCTCTAAGAGCAACACAGATCTGCTAAAAGGATGACAGCTAATGGTTGGCTGGTCATCTGACATATGGCCTATGGTTATTTGGCATCATTTCCAAGTTTCTATTTACTTGTTGTTGTTTCTTGTGCTTGCTGGTTTTGCTTTGTGTGTGTGTACATGTGTGTGAGTGAATTTCCCCCCTTAAGCTGATTTAACAACCAAAGGTCTTCTAAATATAGTGTTGAGTCAGAGTCTTTTAATCTTTCTCTCTCTCTCTCTCTCTCTGTCAAAGTTTGCTCTTTGTATTCTGATGTATGCTCAATTACACACACATACAAGCTACAGCTTGGCAGGTAGAAGTCATAATCCACATTTCAGAACATTTAGATGTGTGTGGCGTAACAATTACGTAACACGTAATATTGTCTATATGTCTATGTAGGGCTGCAACTAACGATTATTTTAATAATCGATTAATCTGTCGATTATTTTTTCGATTAATCGATGAATCAGATTTTTTTTTTTTAAAAAGCATTCATTTCCAACCCTTTATTCAAAAACAGAACTAAAATCTTTAGAAAGTGCACAAACATGTTGCTCCTTGAACATCCCTGAGCTGTTATAATAATAATAAAATAAAATAAAATGGACTAACACAAAAACATACACATGTATGCTTTACATCTGCCAAATATATAGACTTTTGGGTGGGGGGGGGGGGGGGGTGCAAAAATTAAATAATTTAACAACACTGCGTCGTTAGCGTTGGTATTGTATCAGAAACCTGCACTTAACATTATATGAAAATCAAGCTCAAATGGAGTTAATAATGTTTTTGACCAGAGAATGACGGAGATGGAGTGTTTTGTCTGTCGTTAGAACGGCTGTAACTGTTATGCAGTGCATAAGTGCATTAAGTGCATTATGCTTTCATCAACTTTACAGGTTATATAACTTTGATTGTAGCTATATGGGCGCTTAGTTTTTCTTGTTGTTTAATACACTTGGCCAAAATCTCAAATTAAGCGCTTATGCACATAATGCACAGGATATTTAAAACGATATAGACAGCAAATAACTAATTCTTCTCCACTCTTCAAACACACAAAAACATTATCCTTTACTGACATAGTGTTTGAGTAAAGAAAACGCTGTACTATTCAAACACCAATTATTTATTCACCCTTGCATTGCGAAAAGCAGAGATCTCATCTTCTCCAGGCTGTGCGCGCGTCAATCTGAACGGAGGCGGGTGAAGTTACGAGGTCTCGCTGAGAGCTCGATGATCCAATGGCGTTAAGTTTTACTGACAAGTTATTTTAATGCTTATAATTGGTTTACTATTTTTAAAACTCTCTGATTTAAAATAATAAAACGAATTATAAGCGACTCAAGTTTGGATAATTTTTCACAGCACCTGACTGGGCTAGGGTATGGCAACTGCCATACTCTGCCATACGCAAACGCCGCCCCTGCTCCCACACCTTGGATGACTTGGGTCGCACGGATTTCTCTGCCTCCGCCATGTATCTTTCCTCTACCTCCGCTCGTTTTTTTTTTTTTTTTTTTACTTTTTGTTTTTATTTATGAGGCGCCAAACTCTGCTAGCATCCGTGCGCGAGAGAGACCGAGTGTGTTCACTCGCTCCGCGCTCAACTAAAGTTTTTATTTTTTTTAATAATCAAACGCGTCTCGCGTCGCGACACAACGAATCGATTATGAAATTCGTTGCCAACGCTTTTAGTAATCGATTTTTATCGATTTAATCGATTCGTTGTTGCAGCCCTATGTCTATGTATGTCCTGATTCGACATACATAGTCAAAGCTGGAAGCATTGACTTTTAAATAAAGTTTGTACAGCTCTACAGTGAACCAGACTTTATGGGCCTAACAATATAACATAGCAGTGACCTCCCACTGTTGCTTCAGGAGGTATTTTTCCCATTCATGTTTGTACTTTTATGAAATAATATATTTTATGATTCATCCCTTGAATCATTATGAACTATTGTTCATAATGTTGTTCATATTTTTATAAAAAAAATTGTAAAGTTTATTCGCGTATACACAAGTTTGGCTCAATAAGATTTAAAAAAAGCAAAATAATACTTTAATTCTGCAAAGGAAACCGTAAACAGGGATAGTAAAGACATTTGTAATGTTACAAAAAGTTTCTATTTCTGCTCTTTTGAACTTTCTGTTCCTCAAAGAATCCTAAAGGATTCTAAAGGATCATGTGACACTGGAGTAGTGACTGCTGAAAATTCAGTAGATTTTAAATTATATGAAAATAGGAACATTATTCTAAATTAAGAACAATTTACACTATCAAATAACTGTAGCCTTGGTGAACATAAGCGACTTCTTTCAAAAATATTTAATAATGTTATTTACATTGTTCAAACTTTTGAATAGTGTATATAGTGTAAGAGAAGATTGCATCTTCTTTCCATTTCATTTTAAATTAATGTTGTTATATTCATTATAATTAAAGCTGCAGTCCGTACGTTTTGCCTCTTTGTCGCCATCTCTGTTTGAAAACCTGCAATTGCAGCTGTGTGCGGAATTATCTTCCTTGCGTGGGATGTGCTCCGGCACGGCTCCAGTGCGGATGAATCTAATGTTTTGAGGAGTGTGTGTGGCAGTCAGTCATCGCGCTGGTGTGGATATTTACTGTACTTCGCAATCACAGATTCTTGCCTATGTCTTGTAATATATGACGCAAATAAGAATTTTCACCATATATTGTCATCTGAACAAGTGTGAACAAGTCTGCCACGCTTGTTCTGACCAACTGAGGAAAAAAGCATTACAATAAATCGCGCTACCGATGGTGATTTAATCTAAAGATCGGTTAGCTCATATCACATCAAACCGTGCAAATTATTATTATTGTTATACTTTATTCTCAAATTATTAATGTTAACAACATCAGCATTGTGTGACTATGAGTATAGTGTGTATTAGCGTGTAGATTTCAATTTCTGTACAGTCTAATATCTGTTTGTCATACCATTCGAATTTCATATTAAGAAATTTTTAACCCAAAAAGCAACCTATGCTCCCTTCGAACTGTTTTTCTTTAAAATACAAATCTTGTAATGCCATGCTATCTGTAATCAGAAGCACATTTAAAACTGGAATATAATTTAATTTCATTCACATATGTTTCATAAACATTACAATCCACCATCAAAATGGTACATTTAATTATTTTAGCTGCTGTGAGAAAAGGCTATAAACGATCCGCCTCCTGCAGGATCCTCACATGCGATAGCCTAGTAGCCGGGACAACTTCTTTATGTTTACAGACGTGACGTGATGCGGCAGCATGCTCGAATTTCACATGAAAACCTACCACTCAAATTAGAAAACATTATTATAAATTAACCGTTTTGAATCAGGCTTATCAAGTAAGGTAATAGTTTTGAACACTGGCTGGTTATGTACTTGCTCAAATATTGATTTTGGATAATTTTTAACCAAAAAAAGTTATAGACTGCAGCTTTAAGTTATATTCACATTGACTTGCAGTAGTACTGACTTCTGGAGAAGCAAATGTGCTCTTTTTCTACTGAAATATTTCTGAAGAATGACTGTAGATTAAAATGGTGATTCGGACCAAAGTGTAGCTTGGAATTTCTTCTTTTTTTTTTTTTTTACACAGACAGCTAAACTACAGTTGCTATGGTTGGGAAACACTAACAAACAAAATGAATGTTAATTATATGTTCCTTTGACACACTCAAACAAAGTGCCTGTTGTGCTCACAGTTACTGTCGTTGGGCCACACTGTCGAACAGGATGTATGCTCGTGACACCTCTGTATGACTGTCAGCAAAAATGTGTTGTTTTCTAGGGTATATGATTATTTACTTTTTCTGCTATAACAAATCTCGATCTGTTAGCTAACTTGTATGTTCTTTTCTTTTTCAGGGCCATACATTGGTGCACAAAAATACTCAGATTTTGCCATTACTCAATTTAACAACAGAGGAGGAGGAGGGGTGAAAAATTGGACCTCCCAACTACTCTCGTCCAATGTCCCAGAGACACTATGACTATCGGGGCACCAAACTGCTGAGTGAAAACCCCTGAAACAGCCCTCCTACTTACTCTTATCCAGACATGAAGGAGGTGAGGCTGTGGACAGCCAGTGACGTCTCTGATTGGCTGACCGACGAAGGCTTGCAGGAGTACACAGATGCATTGCGGAACGTGGATGGCCCTGCCCTCTTGAAACTCTCTGAGGAAGACTTTAAGGCCTCGCCTTTGTCCCTGGTCACAGGGGACAGTGGTCGACAGCTTTTGGAACGCATAGAGACTTTGCGCTTCACCAGCCACATGAAGGCGCACAAGAGCAACAACCATGAAAACAGCCACCACGTCAATGGTCACGCTGGCATTGCTCTTGCCAACGGCAGTGTGAGCAATGGCAAGGTCAACAACGGCATTCCAAAGAATGGCTTGCACTCGAAGCCGGTTCGCATCTTGATTCCGTCGCTGCCTGAGCAGGAGCGCACACCGTATCCCACGGAGTGGTTCAAAACAGGTGTGGCCTTCCTTTACGCTCTGTTCTGCTTCCTCACTACAACAGTTGTGATTTCAGTGGTGCACGAACGTGTCCCACCCAAGGAAGATTCTCCGCCCCTGCCGGATAAATTCTTTGATCTGTTTGATCGTGTGGAGTGGGCGTTTTCCATCTGTGAGATCAACGGCATGCTGCTTGTGGGACTGTGGTTTACGCAGTGGCTTCTGCTTAAACACAGGTCAGTTCCTTAATCATTTTTTCGAATGGTTTTAATCTATGAACTCTCCTAGTTTCTGTACATTTAAAGGGATAGTTTACCCATTTTCTCATTTACTCCCCCTCATGTCGTTCCAAACCTGTATGAGTTTCTTTCTCATGTTGAGCATAAAAGATATTTTGAAGAATGCTGGTAATCAAACAGTTGATGGTATTTCTTTCCCTACTATGACCTACTAGTCAGTGGGGACCAACAACTCTTTGTTTCTTTAAAATTCTTCAAAATATCATCTTTTGTGTTCAACATAAGAAAGAAAATTGATGTGTGTGTGTGTGTATATATATATATGTATATGTACACGCACACACGCATCTGGTTTGCTATCCTTGTGGGGACTCTCCATAGACTCTCCAAATGCTTTTTCTACTGTACAGACCATATATTATATTGCCCTACACCAACCTACCCCTTACAGGAAACTTCTCTGCATTTTTAGATTTAAAAAAAAACTTCATTCTGTGTGATTTATTAGCTTGTTTACCCGTGGGGACCTCAATGTAGGTCCCCACTGTGACACGAGTCCCCATGAGTTTGTGTGTATTCAGGTTTAAGTCCCCACCTGAATAGAAAAACAGGTACACACACACATATATACATATATGTATGTATATGTATATATGTATATATATGTGTACACTGATCGCGCTGTGATGCGCCTACAGACTTAACATCAGATCGAGCATCCAAGACTTCAACAATCCTTATATATATATTATATATATATATATAATACTCCTTAAAAACATTACAAGTATTCACATTTCACACTGGTGAATCGTAACCAGGTTGTAAGTACTACTTCAAAATGCCAAAAGAAGAAACAGGAGCAAGAGAAAAAATTATATATATATATATATATATATTAGGCAATTTAATGAAAACTGCTTTTAAACTCAAACAGGCTGTTCATCAGCTGATCAAAAGTTTAAATCTGCTCCATAATATGGCTTTCATGTCATTGTCCTTAAAGCAATCACACTGTCATGACCTCCTG